>NC_086451.1:375744058-375751558 GCF_028390025.1 Pseudophryne corroboree
ATGTTTAGTATTCCACAATACCCAAGCCTAGAATTTTGAGAAACCTTAAATCAACTTAAAGATACATTGACTGCTGTGCAATCTACAAAGTTTGCTAAATAGTTTAAAGAACAAAGGTTTTGAGATATTTTACTTTGAGCTGTGTTTGTTCTGCTTTCAATATTATATTCCTTACAAAATATTTAATCTTAATGAAAAAAATACAGTATAAACAAATAACATTGAATGCAATGACCACGAAGGGACTCGAACCCTCAATCTTCTGATCCAAAGTCAGACGCCTTATCCATTAGGCCACGTGGTCAATGTCTGTCCAAACATTAACGCCTAAGAAAGTATAGTAATATAAAGATTCAAGTAAAAAACATATTTGTTTTGTTTCTTTGAGACAACTGTTTTGAATAATCTTACACTCAGATGACAAACTTTAATCCAACAATAATTTCAATTATTAATTCTGAATAAAACTAATATTGTTTAGTATTCTACAATACCCCATTCAAGAAGTTTGAGAAACCTTAAACAAACTGAGAAATATATTTAATGTTGATGTGCAATCTACAAAGTTTACTGAATAGTTTAAAGACCAAAGGGTTAGAGATTCTTCACTTTGAATCATGTTTGATCTGATTTCATTATTATAATCCAAACATAAGATGTTATCTTTATGTTAAAATATATAAACCTAGATGACAAACTTTGATCCAACAATAATTTTAGTTATTGATTCTGAAAGAAAATAATAATGTTTAGTATTCCACAATACCCAAGCCTAGAATTTTGAGAAACCTTAAATCAACTTAAAGATACATTGACTGCTGTGCAATCTACAAAGTTTGCTAAATAGTTTAAAGAACAAAGGTTTTGAGATATTTTACTTTGAGCTGTGTTTGTTCTGATTTCATTATTATATTCCTTACAAAATATTTAATCTTAATGAAAAAAATACAGTATAAACAAATAACATTGAACGCAATGACCACGAAGGGACTCGAACCCTCAATCTTCTGATCCGAAGTCAGACACCTTATCCATTAGGCCATGTGGTCAATGTCTGTCCAAAGTTTAACGCCTAAGAAAGTATAGTAATATAAAGATTCAAGTAAAAAACATTTGTTTTGTTTCTTTGAGACAACTGTTTTGGATAATCTTGCACTCAGATGTCAAACTTTAATCCAACAATAATTTCAATTATTAATTCTGAATAAAACTAATATTGTTTAGTATTCTACAATACCCCATTCAAGAAGTTTGAGAAACCTTAAACAAACTGAGAAATATATTTAATGGTTGATGTGCAATCTACAAAGTTTACTGAATAGTTAAAAGATCAAAAGGTTAGAGATTCTTCACTTTGAATCATGTTTGATCTGATTTCATTATTATAATCCAAACATAAGATGTTATCTTTATCTAAAAATATATACACTTAGATGTCAAACTTTGATCCAACAATAATTTTAGTTATTGATTCTGAAAGAAAATAATAATGTTTAGTATTCCACAATACCCAAGCCTAGAATTTTGAGAAACCTTAAATCAACTTAAAGATACATTGACTGCTGTGCAATCTACAAAGTTTGCTAAATAGTTTAAAGAACAAAGTTTTTGAGATATTTTACTTTGAGCTGTGTTTGTTCTGATTTCATTATTATATTCCTTACATAATATTTAATCTTAATGAAAAAAATACAGTATAAACAAATAACATTGAATGCAATGACCACGAAGGGACTCGAATCCTCATTCTTCTGATCCGAAGTCAGACGCCTTATCCATTAGACCACGTGGTCAATGTCTGTCCAAAGATTAACGCCTAAGAAAGTATAGTAATATAAAGATTCAAGTAAAAAACATATTTGTTTTGTTTCTTTGAGACAACTGTTTTGGATAATCTTACACTCAGATGACAAACTTTAATCCAACAATAATTTCAATTATTAATTCAGAATAAAACTAATATTGTTTAGTATTCTACAATACCCCATTCAAGAAGTTTGAGAAACCTTAAACAAACTGAGAAATATATTTAATGGTTGATGTGCAATCTACAAAGTTTACTGAATAGTTTAAAGACCAAAGGGTTAGAGATTCTTCACTTTGAATCATGTTTGTTCTGATTTCATTATTATAATCCAAACATAAGATGTTATCTTTATGTAAAAATATATACACCTAGATGACAAACTTTGATCCAACAATAATTTTAGTTATTGATTCTGAAAGAAAATAACAATGTTTAGTATTCCACAATACCCAAGCCTAGAATTTTGAGAAACCTTAAATCAACTTAAAGATACATTGACTGCTGTACAATCTACAAAGTTTGCTAAATAGTTTAAAGAACAAAGGTTTTGAGATATTTTACTTTGAGCTGTGTTTGTTCTGATTTCATTATTATATTCCTTACAAAATATTTAATCTTAATGAAAAAAATACAGTATAAACAAATAACATTGAATGCAATGACCACAAAGGGACTCGAATCCTCAATCTTCTGATCCGAAGTCAGACGCCTTATCCATTAGACCACGTGGTCAATGTCTGTCCAAAGAATAACGCCTAAGAAAGTATAGTAATATAAAGATTCAAGTAAAAAACATATTGTTTTGTTTCTTTGAGACAACTGTTTTGGATAATCTTACACTCAGATGACAAACTTTAATCCAACAATAATTTCAATTATTAATTCTGAATAAAACTAATATTGTTTATTATTCTACAATACCCCATTCAAGAAGTTTGAGAAACCTTAAACAAACTGAGAAATATATTTAATGGTTGATGTGCAATCTATAACGTTTACTGAATAGTTTATAGACCAAAAGGTTAGAGATTCTTCACTTTGAATCATGTTTGATCTGATTTCATTATTATAATCCAAACATAAGATGTTATCTTTATCTAAAAATATATACACATAGATGTCAAACTTTGATCCAACAATAATTTTAGTTATTGATTCTGAAAGAAAATAATAATGTTTAGTATTCCACAATACCCAAGCCTAGAATTTTGAGAAACCTTAAATCAACTTAAACATACATTGACTGCTGTGCAATCTACAAAGTTTGCTAAATAGTTTAAAGAACAAAGGTTTTGAGATATTTTACTTTGAGCTGTGTTTGTTCTGCTTTCAATATTATATTCCTTACAAAATATTTAATCTTAATGAAAAAAATACAGTATAAACAAATAACATTGAATGCAATGACCACGAAGGGACTCGAACCCTCAATCTTCTGATCCAAAGTCAGACGCCTTATCCATTAGGCCACGTGGTCAATGTCTGTCCAAACATTAACGCCTAAGAAAGTATAGTAATATAAAGATTCAAGTAAAAAACATATTTGTTTTGTTTCTTTGAGACAACTGTTTTGAATAATCTTACACTCAGATGACAAACTTTAATCCAACAATAATTTCAATTATTAATTCTGAATAAAACTAATATTGTTTAGTATTCTACAATACCCCATTCAAGAAGTTTGAGAAACCTTAAACAAACTGAGAAATATATTTAATGTTGATGTGCAATCTACAAAGTTTACTGAATAGTTTAAAGACCAAAGGGTTAGAGATTCTTCACTTTGAATCATGTTTGATCTGATTTCATTATTATAATCCAAACATAAGATGTTATCTTTATGTTAAAATATATAAACCTAGATGACAAACTTTGATCCAACAATAATTTTAGTTATTGATTCTGAAAGAAAATAATAATGTTTAGTATTCCACAATACCCAAGCCTAGAATTTTGAGAAACCTTAAATCAACTTAAAGATACATTGACTGCTGTGCAATCTACAAAGTTTGCTAAATAGTTTAAAGAACAAAGGTTTTGAGATATTTTACTTTGAGCTGTGTTTGTTCTGATTTCATTATTATATTCCTTACAAAATATTTAATCTTAATGAAAAAAATACAGTGTAAACAAATAACATTGAATGCAATGACCACGAAGGGACTCTAACCCTCAATCTTCTGATCCGAAGTCAGACACCTTATCCATTAGGCCACGTGGTCAATGCCTGTCCAAAGTTTAACGCCTAAGAAAGTATAGTAATATAAAGATTCAAGTAAAAAACATTTGTTTTGTTTCTTTGAGACAACTGTTTTGGATAATCTTACACTCAGATGTCAAACTTTAATCCAACAATAATTTCAATTATTAATTCTGAATAAAACTAATATTGTTTAGTATTCTACAATACCCCATTCAAGAAGTTTGAGAAACCTTAAACAAACTGAGAAATATATTTAATGGTTGATGTGCAATCTACAAAGTTTACTGAATAGTTAAAAGACCAAAAGGTTAGAGATTCTTCACTTTGAATCATGTTTGATCTGATTTCATTATTATAATCCAAACATAAGATGTTATCTTTATCTAAAAATATATACACTTAGATGTCAAACTTTGATCCAACAATAATTTTAGTTATTGATTCTGAAAGAAAATAATAATGTTTAGTATTCCACAATACCCAAGCCTAGAATTTTGAGAAACCTTAAATCAACTTAAAGATACATTGACTGCTGTGCAATCTACAAAGTTTGCTAAATAGTTTAAAGAACAAAGTTTTTGAGATATTTTACTTTGAGCTGTGTTTGTTCTGATTTCATTATTATATTCCTTACATAATATTTAATCTTAATGAAAAAAATACAGTATAAACAAATAACATTGAATGCAATGACCACGAAGGGACTCGAATCCTCAATCTTCTGATCCGAAGTCAGACGCCTTATCCATTAGACCACGTGGTCAATGTCTGTCCAAAGATTAACGCCTAAGAAAGTATAGTAATATAAAGATTCAAGTAAAAAACATATTTGTTTTGTTTCTTTGAGACAACTGTTTTGGATAATCTTACACTCAGATGACAAACTTTAATCCAACAATAATTTCAATTATTAATTCTGAATAAAACTAATATTGTTTAGTATTCTACAATACCCCATTCAAGAAGTTTGAGAAACCTTAAACAAACTGAGAAATATATTTAATGGTTGATGTGCAATCTACAAAGTTTACTGAATAGTTTAAAGACCAAAGGGTTAGAGATTCTTCACTTTGAATCATGTTTGTTCTGATTTCATTATTATAATCCAAACATAAGATGTTATCTTTATGTAAAAATATATACACCTAGATGACAAACTTTGATCCAACAATAATTTTAGTTATTGATTCTGAAAGAAAATAACAATGTTTAGTATTCCACAATACCCAAGCCTAGAATTTTGAGAAACCTTAAATCAACTTAAAGATACATTGACTGCTGTGCAATCTACAAAGTTTGCTAAATAGTTTAAAGAACAAAGGTTTTGAGATATTTTACTTTGAGCTGTGTTTGTTCTGATTTCATTATTATATTCCTTACAAAATATTTAATCTTAATGAAAAAAATACAGTATAAACAAATAACATTGAATGCAATGACCGCGAAGGGACTCGAATCCTCAATCTTCTGATCAGAAGTCAGACGCCTTATCCATTAGACCACGTGGTCAATGTCTGTCCAAAGATTAACGCCTAAGAAAGTATAGTAATATAAAGATTCAAGTAAAAAACATATTTGTTTTGTTTCTTTGAGACAACTGTTTTGGATAATCTTACACTCAGATGACAAACTTTAATCCAACAATAATTTCAATTATTAATTCTGAATAAAACTAATATTGTTTAGTATTCTACAATACCCCATTCAAGAAGTTTGAGAAACCTTAAACAAACTGAGAAATATATTTAATGTTGATGTGCAATCTACAAAGTTTACTGAATAGTTTAAAGACCAAAGGGTTAGAGATTCTTCACTTTGAATCATGTTTGATCTGATTTCATTATTATAATCCAAACATAAGATGTTATCTTTATGTAAAAATATATAAACCTAGATGACAAACTTTGATCCAACAATAATTTTAGTTATTGATTCTGAAAGAAAATAATAATGTTTAGTATTCCACAATACCCAAGCCTAGAATTTTGAGAAACCTTAAATCAACTTAAAGATACATTGACTGCTGTGCAATCTACAAAGTTTGCTAAATAGTTTAAAGAACAAAGGTTTTGAGATATTTTACTTTGAGCTGTGTTTGTTCTGCTTTCATTATTATATTCCTTACAAAATATTTAATCTTAATGAAAAAAATACAGTATAAACAAATAACATTGAATGCAATGACCACGAAGGGACTCGAATCCTCAATCTTCTGATCCGAAGTCAGACGCCTTATCCATTAGACCACGTGGTCAATGTCTGTCCAAAGAATAACGCCTAAGAAAGTATAGTAATATAAAGATTCAAGTAAAAAACATATTTGTTTTGTTTCTTTGAGACAACTGTTTTGGATAATCTTACACTCAGATGACAAACTTTAATCCAACAATAATTTCAATTATTAATTCTGAATAAAACTAATATTGTTTATTATTCTACAATACCCCATTCGAGAAGTTTGAGAAACCTTAAACAAACTGAGAAATATATTTAATGTTGATGTGCAATCTACAAAGTTTACTGAATAGTTTAAAGACCAAAGGGTTAGAGATTCTTCACTTTGAATCATGTTTGATCTGATTTCATTATTATAATCCAAACATAAGATGTTATCTTTATGTTAAAATATATAAACCTAGATGACAAACTTTGATCCAACAATAATTTTAGTTATTGATTCTGAAAGAAAATAATAATGTTTAGTATTCCACAATACCCAAGCCTAGAATTTTGAGAAACCTTAAATCAACTTAAAGATACATTGACTGCTGTGCAATCTTCAAAGTTTGCTAAATAGTTTAAAGAACAAAGGTTTTGAGATATTTTACTTTGAGCTGTGTTTGTTCTGATTTCATTATTATATTCCTTACAAAATATTTAATCTTAATGAAAAAAATACAGTATAAACAAATAACATTGAATGCAATGACCACGAAGGGACTCGAACCCTCAATCTTCTGATCCGAAGTCAGACACCTTATCCATTAGGCCACGTGGTCAATGCCTGTCCAAAGTTTAACGCCTAAGAAAGTATAGTAATATAAAGATTCAAGTAAAAAACATTTGTTTTGTTTCTTTGAGACAACTGTTTTGGATAATCTTACACTCAGATGTCAAACTTTAATCCAACAATAATTTCAATTATTAATTCTGAATAAAACTAATATTGTTTAGTATTCTACAATACCCCATTCAAGAAGTTTGAGAAACCTTAAACAAACTGAGAAATATATTTAATGGTTGATGTGCAATCTACAAAGTTTACTGAATAGTTAAAAGACCAAAAGGTTAGAGATTCTTCACTTTGAATCATGTTTGATCTGATTTCATTATTATAATCCAAACATAAGATGTTATCTTTATCTAAAAATATATACACTTAGATGTCAAACTTTGATCCAACAATAATTTTAGTTATTGATTCTGAAAGAAAATAATAATGTTTAGTATTCCACAATACCCAAGCCTAGAATTTTGAGAAACCTTAAAT
>NC_086451.1:375756558-375821558 GCF_028390025.1 Pseudophryne corroboree
AGTTTAAAGACCAAAGGGTTAGAGATTCTTCACTTTGAATCATGTTTGATCTGATTTCATTATTATAATCCAAACATAAGATGTTATCTTTATGTAAAAATATATAAACCTAGATGACAAACTTTGATCCAACAATAATTTTAGTTATTGATTCTGAAAGAAAATAATAATGTTTAGTATTCCACAATACCCAAGCCTAGAATTTTGAGAAACCTTAAATCAACTTAAAGATACATTGACTGCTGTGCAATCTACAAAGTTTGCTAAATAGTTTAAAGAACAAAGGTTTTGAGATATTTTACTTTGAGCTGTGTTTGTTCTGATTTCATTATTATATTCCTTACAAAATATTTAATCTTAATGAAAAAAATACAGTATAAACAAATAACATTGAATGCAATGACCACGAAGGGACTCGAATCCTCAATCTTCTGATCCGAAGTCAGACGCCTTATCCATTAGGCCACGTGGTCAATGTCTGTCTAAAGATTAACGCCTAAGAAAGTATAGTAATATAAAGATTCAAGTAAAAAACACATTTGTTTTGTTTCTTTGAGACAACTGTTTTGGATAATCTTACACTCAGATGACAAACTTTAATCCAACAATAATTTCAATTATTAATTCAGAATAAAACTAATATTGTTTAGTATTCTACAATACCCCATTCAAGAAGTTTGAGAAACCTTAAACAAACTGAGAAATATATTTAATGGTTGATGTGCAATCTACAAAGTTTACTGAATAGTTTAAAGACCAAAGGGTTAGAGATTCTTCACTTTGAATCATGTTTGTTCTGATTTCATTATTATAATCCAAACATAAGATGTTATCTTTATGTAAAAATATATACACCTAGATGACAAACTTTGATCCAACAATAATTTTAGTTATTGATTCTGAAAGAAAATAACAATGTTTAGTATTCCACAATACCCAAGCCTAGAATTTTGAGAAACCTTAAATCAACTTAAAGATACATTGACTGCTGTGCAATCTACAAAGTTTGCTAAATAGTTTAAAAAACAAAGGTTTTGAGATATTTTACTTTGAGCTGTGTTTGTTCTGATTTCATTATTATATTCCTTACATAATATTTAATCTTAATGAAAAAAATACAGTATAAACAAATAACATTGAATGCAATGACCACGAAGGGACTCGAATCCTCAATCTTCTGATCCGAAGTCAGACGCCTTATCCATTAGACCACGTGGTCAATGTCTGTCCAAACATTAACGCCTAAGAAAGTATAGTAATATAAAGATTCAAGTAAAAAACATATTTGTTTTGTTTCTTTGAGACAACTGTTTTGGATAATCTTACACTCAGATGACAAACTTTAATCCAACAATAATTTCAATTATTAATTCAGAATAAAACTAATATTGTTTAGTATTCTACAATACCCCATTCAAGAAGTTTGAGAAACCTTAAACAAACTGAGAAATATATTTAATGGTTGATGTGCAATCTACAAAGTTTACTGAATAGTTTAAAGACCAAAGGGTTAGAGATTCTTCACTTTGAATCATGTTTGTTCTGATTTCATTATTATAATCCAAACATAAGATGTTATCTTTATGTAAAAATATATACACCTAGATGACAAACTTTGATCCAACAATAATTTTAGTTATTGATTCTGAAAGAAAATAACAATGTTTAGTATTCCACAATACCCAAGCCTAGAATTTTGAGAAACCTTAAATCAACTTAAAGATACATTGACTGCTGTGCAATCTACAAAGTTTGCTAAATAGTTTAAAGAACAAAGGTTTTGAGATATTTTACTTTGAGCTGTGTTTGTTCTGATTTCATTATTATATTCCTTACAAAATATTTAATCTTAATGAAAAAAATACAGTATAAACAAATAACATTGAATGCAATGACCACGAAGGGACTCGAATCCTCAATCTTCTGATCCGAAGTCAGACGCCTTATCCATTAGACCACGTGGTCAATGTCTGTCCAAAGATTAACGCCTAAGAAAGTATAGTAATATAAAGATTCAAGTAAAAAACATATTTGTTTTGTTTCTTTGAGACAACTGTTTTGGATAATCTTACACTCAGATGACAAACTTTAATCCAACAATAATTTCAATTATTAATTCTGAATAAAACTAATATTGTTTAGTATTCTACAATACCCCATTCAAGAAGTTTGAGAAACCTTAAACAAACTGAGAAATATATTTAATGTTGATGTGCAATCTACAAAGTTTACTGAATAGTTTAAAGACCAAAGGGTTAGAGATTCTTCACTTTGAATCATGTTTGATCTGATTTCATTATTATAATCCAAACATAAGATGTTATCTTTATGTAAAAATATATAAACCTAGATGACAAACTTTGATCCAACAATAATTTTAGTTATTGATTCTGAAAGAAAATAATAATGTTTAGTATTCCACAATACCCAAGCCTAGAATTTTGAGAAACCTTAAATCAACTTAAAGATACATTGACTGCTGTGCAATCTACAAAGTTTGCTAAATAGTTTAAAGAACAAAGGTTTTGAGATATTTTACTTTGAGCTGTGTTTGTTCTGCTTTCATTATTATATTCCTTACAAAATATTTAATCTTAATGAAAAAAATACAGTATAAACAAATAACATTGAATACAATGACCACGAAGGGACTCGAACCCTCAATCTTCTGATCCAAAGTCAGACGCCTTAACCATTAGGCCACGCGATCAATGTCTGTCCAAACTTTAACGCCTAAGAAAGTATAGTAATATAAAGATTCAAGTAAAAAACATATTTGTTTTGTTTCTTTGAGACAACTGTTTTGGATAATCTTACACTCAGATGACAAACTTTAAACAAACAATAATTTCAATTATTAATTCTGAATAAAACTAATATTGTTTAGTATTCTACAATACCCCATTCAAGAAGTTTGAGAAACCTTAAACAAACTGAGAAATATATTTAATGGTTGATGTGCAATCTACAAAGTTTACTAAATAGTTTAAAGACCAAAAGGTTAGAGATTCTTCACTTTGAATCATGTTTGATCTGATTTCATTATTATAATCCAAACATAAGATGTTATCTTTATCTAAAAATATATACACTTAGATGTCAAACTTTGATCCAACAATAATTTTAGTTATTGATTCTGAAAGAAAATAATAATGTTTAGTATTCCACAATACCCAAGCCTAGAATTTTGAGAAACCTTAAATCAACTTAAAGATACATTGACTGCTGTGCAATCTACAAAGTTTGCTAAATAGTTTACAGAACAATGGTTTTGAGATATTTTACTTTGAGCTGTGTTTGTTCTGATTTCATTATTATATTCCTTACATAATATTTAATCTTAATGAAAAAAATACAGTATAAACAAATAACATTGAATGCAATGACCACGAAGGGACTCGAATCCTCAATCTTCTGATCCGAAGTCAGACGCCTTATCCATTAGACCACGTGGTCAATGTCTGTCCAAAGATTAACGCCTAAGAAAGTATAGTAATATAAAGATTCAAGTAAAAAACATATTTGTTTTGTTTCTTTGAGACAACTGTTTTGGATAATCTTACACTCAGATGACAAACTTTAATCCAACAATAATTTCAATTATTAATTCTGAATAAAACTAATATTGTTTAGTATTCTACAATACCCCATTCAAGAAGTTTGAGAAACCTTAAACAAACTGAGAAATATATTTAATGGTTGATGTGCAATCTACAAAGTTTACTGAATAGTTAAAATACCAAAAGGTTAGAGATTCTTCACTTTGAATCATGTTTGATCTGATTTCATTATTATAATCCAAACATAAGATGTTATCTTTATCTAAAAATATATACACTTAGATGTCAAACTTTGATCAAACAATAATTTTAGTTATTGATTCTGAAAGAAAATAATAATGTTTAGTATTCCACAATACCCAAGCCTAGAATTTTGAGAAACATTAAATCAACTTAAAGATACATTGACTGCTGTGCAATCTACAAAGTTTGCTAAATAGTTTAAAGAACAAAGGTTTTGAGATATTTTACTTTGAGCTGTGTTTGTTCTGATTTCATTATTATATTCCTTACATAATATTTAATCTTAATGAAAAAAATACAGTATAAACAAATAACATTGAATGCAATGACCACGAAGGGATTCGTATCCTCAATCTTCTGATCCGAAGTCAGACGCCTTATCCATTAGACCACGTGGTCAATGTCTGTCCAAAGATTAACGCCTAAGAAAGTATAGTAATATAAAGATTCAAGTAAAAAACATATTTGTTTTGTTTCTTTGAGACAACTGTTTTGGATAATCTTACACTCAGATGACAAACTTTAATCCAACAATAATTTCAATTATTAATTCTGAATAAAACTAATATTGTTTAGTATTCTACAATACCCCATTCAAGAAGTTTGAGAAACCTTAAACAAACTGAGAAATATATTTAATGTTGATGTGCAATCTACAAAGTTTACTGAATAGTTTAAAGACCAAAGGGTTAGAGATTCTTCACTTTGAATCATGTTTGTTCTGATTTCATTATTATAATCCAAACATAAGATGTTATCTTTATGTAAAAATATATACACCTAGATGACAAACTTTGATCCAACAATAATTTTAGTTATTGATTCTGAAAGAAAATAACAATGTTTAGTATTCCACAATACCCAAGCCTAGAATTTTGAGAAACCTTAAATCAACTTAAAGATACATTGACTGCTGTGCAATCTACAAAGTTTGCTAAATAGTTTAAAAAACAAAGGTTTTGAGATATTTTACTTTGAGCTGTGTTTGTTCTGATTTCATTATTATATTCCTTACAAAATATTTAATCTTAATGAAAAAAATACAGTATAAACAAATAACATTGAATGCAATGACCACGAAGGGACTCGAATCCTCAATCTTCTGATCCGAAGTCAGACGCCTTATCCATTAGACCACGTGGTCAATGTCTGTCCAAAGATTAACGCCTAAGAAAGTATAGTAATATAAAGATTCAAGTAAAAAACATATTTGTTTTGTTTCTTTGAGACAACTGTTTTGGATAATCTTACACTCAGATGACAAACTTTAATCTAACAATAATTTCAATTATTAATTCTGATTAAAACTAATATTGTTTAGTATTCTACAATACCCCATTCAAGAAGTTTGAGAAACCTTAAACAAACTGAGAAATATATTTAATGTTGATGTGCAATCTACAAAGTTTACTGAATAGTTTAAAGACCAAAGGGTTAGAGATTCTTCACTTTGAATCATGTTTGATCTGATTTCATTATTATAATCCAAACATAAGATGTTATCTTTATGTAAAAATATATAAACCTAGATGACAAACTTTGATCCAACAATAATTTTAGTTATTGATTCTGAAAGAAAATAATAATGTTTAGTATTCCACAATACCCAAGCCTAGAATTTTGAGAAACCTTAAATCAACTTAAAGATACATTGACTGCTGTGCAATCTACAAAGTTTGCTAAATAGTTTAAAGAACAAAGGTTTTGAGATATTTTACTTTGAGCTGTGTTTGTTCTGATTTCATTATTATATTCCTTACAAAATATTTAATCTTAATGAAAAAAATACAGTATAAACAAATAACATTGAATGCAATGACCACGAAGGGACTCGAATCCTCAATCTTCTGATCCGAAGTCAGACGCCTTATCCATTAGGCCACGTGGTCAATGTCTGTCTAAAGATTAACGCCTAAGAAAGTATAGTAATATAAAGATTCAAGTAAAAAACACATTTGTTTTGTTTCTTTGAGACAACTGTTTTGGATAATCTTACACTCAGATGACAAACTTTAATCCAACAATAATTTCAATTATTAATTCAGAATAAAACTAATATTGTTTAGTATTCTACAATACCCCATTCAAGAAGTTTGAGAAACCTTAAACAAACTGAGAAATATATTTAATGGTTGATGTGCAATCTACAAAGTTTACTGAATAGTTTAAAGACCAAAGGGTTAGAGATTCTTCACTTTGAATCATGTTTGTTCTGATTTCATTATTATAATCCAAACATAAGATGTTATCTTTATGTAAAAATATATACACCTAGATGACAAACTTTGATCCAACAATAATTTTAGTTATTGATTCTGAAAGAAAATAACAATGTTTAGTATTCCACAATACCCAAGCCTAGAATTTTGAGAAACCTTAAATCAACTTAAAGATACATTGACTGCTGTGCAATCTACAAAGTTTGCTAAATAGTTTAAAAAACAAAGGTTTTGAGATATTTTACTTTGAGCTGTGTTTGTTCTGATTTCATTATTATATTCCTTACATAATATTTAATCTTAATGAAAAAAATACAGTATAAACAAATAACATTGAATGCAATGACCACGAAGGGACTCGAATCCTCAATCTTCTGATCCGAAGTCAGACGCCTTATCCATTAGACCACGTGGTCAATGTCTGTCCAAAGATTAACGCCTAAGAAAGTATAGTAATATAAAGATTCAAGTAAAAAACATATTTGTTTTGTTTCTTTGAGACAACTGTTTTGGATAATCTTACACTCAGATGACAAACTTTAATCCAACAATAATTTCAATTATTAATTCAGAATAAAACTAATATTGTTTAGTATTCTACAATACCCCATTCAAGAAGTTTGAGAAACCTTAAACAAACTGAGAAATATATTTAATGGTTGATGTGCAATCTACAAAGTTTACTGAATAGTTTAAAGACCAAAGGGTTAGAGATTCTTCACTTTGAATCATGTTTGTTCTGATTTCATTATTATAATCCAAACATAAGATGTTATCTTTATGTAAAAATATATACACCTAGATGACAAACTTTGATCCAACAATAATTTTAGTTATTGATTCTGAAAGAAAATAACAATGTTTAGTATTCCACAATACCCAAGCCTAGAATTTTGAGAAACCTTAAATCAACTTAAAGATACATTGACTGCTGTGCAATCTACAAAGTTTGCTAAATAGTTTAAAGAACAAAGGTTTTGAGATATTTTACTTTGAGCTGTGTTTGTTCTGATTTCATTATTATATTCCTTACAAAATATTTAATCTTAATGAAAAAAATACAGTATAAACAAATAACATTGAATGCAATGACCACGAAGGGACTCGAATCCTCAATCTTCTGATCCGAAGTCAGACGCCTTATCCATTAGACCACGTGGTCAATGTCTGTCCAAAGATTAACGCCTAAGAAAGTATAGTAATATAAAGATTCAAGTAAAAAACATATTTGTTTTGTTTCTTTGAGACAACTGTTTTGGATAATCTTACACTCAGATGACAAACTTTAATCCAACAATAATTTCAATTATTAATTCTGAATAAAACTAATATTGTTTAGTATTCTACAATACCCCATTCAAGAAGTTTGAGAAACCTTAAACAAACTGAGAAATATATTTAATGTTGATGTGCAATCTACAAAGTTTACTGAATAGTTTAAAGACCAAAGGGTTAGAGATTCTTCACTTTGAATCATGTTTGATCTGATTTCATTATTATAATCCAAACATAAGATGTTATCTTTATGTAAAAATATATAAACCTAGATGACAAACTTTGATCCAACAATAATTTTAGTTATTGATTCTGAAAGAAAATAATAATGTTTAGTATTCCACAATACCCAAGCCTAGAATTTTGAGAAACCTTAAATCAACTTAAAGATACATTGACTGCTGTGCAATCTACAAAGTTTGCTAAATAGTTTAAAGAACAAAGGTTTTGAGATATTTTACTTTGAGCTGTGTTTGTTCTGCTTTCATTATTATATTCCTTACAAAATATTTAATCTTAATGAAAAAAATACAGTATAAACAAATAACATTGAATGCAATGACCACGAAGGGACTCGAACCCTCAATCTTCTGATCCAAAGTCAGACGCCTTATCCATTAGGCCACGCGATCAATGTCTGTCCAAACTTTAACGCCTAAGAAAGTATAGTAATATAAAGATTCAAGTAAAAAACATATTTGTTTTGTTTCTTTGAGACAACTGTTTTGGATAATCTTACACTCAGATGACAAACTTTAAACCAACAATAATTTCAATTATTAATTCTGAATAAAACTAATATTGTTTAGTATTCTACAATACCCCATTCAAGAAGTTTGAGAAACCTTAAACAAACTGAGAAATATATTTAATGGTTGATGTGCAATCTACAAAGTTTACTGAATAGTTAAAAGACCAAAAGGTTAGAGATTCTTCACTTTGAATCATGTTTGATCTGATTTCATTATTATAATCCAAACATAAGATGTTATCTTTATCTAAAAATATATACACTTAGATGTCAAACTTTGATCCAACAATAATTTTAGTTATTGATTCTGAAAGAAAATAATAATGTTTAGTATTCCACAATACCCAAGCCTAGAATTTTGAGAAACCTTAAATCAACTTAAAGATACATTGACTGCTGTGCAATCTACAAAGTTTGCTAAATAGTTTACAGAACAATGGTTTTGAGATATTTTACTTTGAGCTGTGTTTGTTCTGATTTCATTATTATATTCCTTACATAATATTTAATCTTAATGAAAAAAATACAGTATAAACAAATAACATTGAATGCAATGACCACGAAGGGATTCGAATCCTCAATCTTCTGATCCGAAGTCAGACGCCTTATCCATTAGACCACGTGGTCAATGTCTGTCCAAAGATTAACGCCTAAGAAAGTATAGTAATATAAAGATTCAAGTAAAAAACATATTTGTTTTGTTTCTTTGAGACAACTGTTTTGGATAATCTTACACTCAGATGACAAACTTTAATCTAACAATAATTTCAATTATTAATTCTGATTAAAACTAATATTGTTTAGTATTCTACAATACCCCATTCAAGAAGTTTGAGAAACCTTAAACAAACTGAGAAATATATTTAATGTTGATGTGCAATCTACAAAGTTTACTGAATAGTTTAAAGACCAAAGGGTTAGAGATTCTTCACTTTGAATCATGTTTGATCTGATTTCATTATTATAATCCAAACATAAGATGTTATCTTTATGTAAAAATATATAAACCTAGATGACAAACTTTGATCCAACAATAATTTTAGTTATTGATACTGAAAGAAAATAATAATGTTTAGTATTCCACAATACCCAAGCCTAGAATTTTGAGAAACCTTAAATCAACTTAAAGATACATTGACTGCTGTGCAATCTACAAAGTTTGCTAAATAGTTTAAAGAACAAAGGTTTTGAGATATTTTACTTTGAGCTGTGTTTGTTCTGATTTCATTATTATATTCCTTACAAAATATTTAATCTTAATGAAAAAAATACAGTATAAACAAATAACATTGAATGCAATGACCACGAAGGGACTCGAATCCTCAATCTTCTGATCCGAAGTCAGACGCCTTATCCATTAGGCCACGTGGTCAATGTCTGTCTAAAGATTAACGCCTAAGAAAGTATAGTAATATAAAGATTCAAGTAAAAAACACATTTGTTTTGTTTCTTTGAGACAACTGTTTTGGATAATCTTACACTCAGATGACAAACTTTAATCCAACAATAATTTCAATTATTAATTCAGAATAAAACTAATATTGTTTAGTATTCTACAATACCCCATTCAAGAAGTTTGAGAAACCTTAAACAAACTGAGAAATATATTTAATGGTTGATGTGCAATCTACAAAGTTTACGGAATAGTTTAAAGACCAAAGGGTTAGAGATTCTTCACTTTGAATCATGTTTGTTCTGATTTCATTATTATAATCCAAACATAAGATGTTATCTTTATGTAAAAATATATACACCTAGATGACAAACTTTGATCCAACAATAATTTTAGTTATTGATTCTGAAAGAAAATAACAATGTTTAGTATTCCACAATACCCAAGCCTAGAATTTTGAGAAACCTTAAATCAACTTAAAGATACATTGACTGCTGTGCAATCTACAAAGTTTGCTAAATAGTTTAAAAAACAAAGGTTTTGAGATATTTTACTTTGAGCTGTGTTTGTTCTGATTTCATTATTATATTCCTTACATAATATTTAATCTTAATGAAAAAAATACAGTATAAACAAATAACATTGAATGCAATGACCACGAAGGGACTCGAATCCTCAATCTTCTGATCCGAAGTCAGACGCCTTATCCATTAGACCACGTGGTCAATGTCTGTCCAAAGATTAACGCCTAAGAAAGTATAGTAATATAAAGATTCAAGTAAAAAACATATTTGTTTTGTTTCTTTGAGACAACTGTTTTGGATAATCTTACACTCAGATGACAAACTTTAATCCAACAATAATTTCAATTATTAATTCAGAATAAAACTAATATTGTTTAGTATTCTACAATACCCCATTCAAGAAGTTTGAGAAACCTTAAACAAACTGAGAAATATATTTAATGGTTGATGTGCAATCTACAAAGTTTACTGAATAGTTTAAAGACCAAAGGGTTAGAGATTCTTCACTTTGAATCATGTTTGTTCTGATTTCATTATTATAATCCAAACATAAGATGTTATCTTTATGTAAAAATATATACACCTAGATGACAAACTTTGATCCAACAATAATTTTAGTTATTGATTCTGAAAGAAAATAACAATGTTTAGTATTCCACAATACCCAAGCCTAGAATTTTGAGAAACCTTAAATCAACTTAAAGATACATTGACTGCTGTGCAATCTACAAAGTTTGCTAAATAGTTTAAAGAACAAAGGTTTTGAGATATTTTACTTTGAGCTGTGTTTGTTCTGATTTCATTATTATATTCCTTACAAAATATTTAATCTTAATGAAAAAAATACAGTATAAACAAATAACATTGAATGCAATGACCACGAAGGGACTCGAATCCTCAATCTTCTGATCCGAAGTCAGACGCCTTATCCATTAGACCACGTGGTCAATGTCTGTCCAAAGATTAACGCCTAAGAAAGTATAGTAATATAAAGATTCAAGTAAAAAACATATTTGTTTTGTTTCTTTGAGACAACTGTTTTGGATAATCTTACACTCAGATGACAAACTTTAATCCAACAATAATTTCAATTATTAATTCTGAATAAAACTAATATTGTTTAGTATTCTACAATACCCCATTCAAGAAGTTTGAGAAACCTTAAACAAACTGAGAAATATATTTAATGTTGATGTGCAATCTACAAAGTTTACTGAATAGTTTAAAGACCAAAGGGTTAGAGATTCTTCACTTTGAATCATGTTTGATCTGATTTCATTATTATAATCCAAACATAAGATGTTATCTTTATGTAAAAATATATAAACCTAGATGACAAACTTTGATCCAACAATAATTTTAGTTATTGATTCTGAAAGAAAATAATAATGTTTAGTATTCCACAATACCCAAGCCTAGAATTTTGAGAAACCTTAAATCAACTTAAAGATACATTGACTGCTGTGCAATCTACAAAGTTTGCTAAATAGTTTAAAGAACAAAGGTTTTGAGATATTTTACTTTGAGCTGTGTTTGTTCTGCTTTCATTATTATATTCCTTACAAAATATTTAATCTTAATGAAAAAAATACAGTATAAACAAATAACATTGAATGCAATGACCACGAAGGGACTCGAACCCTCAATCTTCTGATCCAAAGTCAGACGCCTTATCCATTAGGCCACGCGATCAATGTCTGTCCAAACTTTAACGCCTAAGAAAGTATAGTAATATAAAGATTCAAGTAAAAAACATATTTGTTTTGTTTCTTTGAGACAACTGTTTTGGATAATCTTACACTCAGATGACAAACTTTAAACCAACAATAATTTCAATTATTAATTCTGAATAAAACTAATATTGTTTAGTATTCTACAATACCCCATTCAAGAAGTTTGAGAAACCTTAAACAAACTGAGAAATATATTTAATGGTTGATGTGCAATCTACAAAGTTTACTGAATAGTTAAAAGACCAAAAGGTTAGAGATTCTTCACTTTGAATCATGTTTGATCTGATTTCATTATTATAATCCAAACATAAGATGTTATCTTTATCTAAAAATATATACACTTAGATGTCAAACTTTGATCCAACAATAATTTTAGTTATTGATTCTGAAAGAAAATAATAATGTTTAGTATTCCACAATACCCAAGCCTAGAATTTTGAGAAACCTTAAATCAACTTAAAGATACATTGACTGCTGTGCAATCTACAAAGTTTGCTAAATAGTTTACAGAACAATGGTTTTGAGATATTTTACTTTGAGCTGTGTTTGTTCTGATTTCATTATTATATTCCTTACATAATATTTAATCTTAATGAAAAAAATACAGTATAAACAAATAACATTGAATGCAATGACCACGAAGGGACTCGAATCCTCAATCTTCTGATCCGAAGTCAGACGCCTTATCCATTAGACCACGTGGTCAATGTCTGTCCAAAGATTAACGCCTAAGAAAGTATAGTAATATAAAGATTCAAGTAAAAAACATATTTGTTTTGTTTCTTTGAGACAACTGTTTTGGATAATCTTACACTCAGATGACAAACTTTAATCCAACAATAATTTCAATTATTAATTCTGAATAAAACTAATATTGTTTAGTATTCTACAATACCCCATTCAAGAAGTTTGAGAAACCTTAAACAAACTGAGAAATATATTTAATGGTTGATGTGCAATCTACAAAGTTTACTGAATAGTTAAAATACCAAAAGGTTAGAGATTCTTCACTTTGAATCATGTTTGATCTGATTTCATTATTATAATCCAAACATAAGATGTTATCTTTATCTAAAAATATATACACTTAGATGTCAAACTTTGATCAAACAATAATTTTAGTTATTGATTCTGAAAGAAAATAATAATGTTTAGTATTCCACAATACCCAAGCCTAGAATTTTGAGAAACATTAAATCAACTTAAAGATACATTGACTGCTGTGCAATCTACAAAGTTTGCTAAATAGTTTAAAGAACAAAGGTTTTGAGATATTTTACTTTGAGCTGTGTTTGTTCTAATTTCATTATTATATTCCTTACATAATATTTAATCTTAATGAAAAAAATACAGTATAAACAAATAACATTGAATGCAATGACCACGAAGGGATTCGAATCCTCAATCTTCTGATCCGAAGTCAGACGCCTTATCCATTAGACCACGTGGTCAATGTCTGTCCAAAGATTAACGCCTAAGAAAGTATAGTAATATAAAGATTCAAGTAAAAAACATATTTGTTTTGTTTCTTTGAGACAACTGTTTTGGATAATCTTACACTCAGATGACAAACTTTAATCCAACAATAATTTCAATTATTAATTCTGAATAAAACTAATATTGTTTAGTATTCTACAATACCCCATTCAAGAAGTTTGAGAAACCTTAAACAAACTGAGAAATATATTTAATGTTGATGTGCAATCTACAAAGTTTACTGAATAGTTTAAAGACCAAAGGGTTAGAGATTCTTCACTTTGAATCATGTTTGTTCTGATTTCATTATTATAATCCAAACATAAGATGTTATCTTTATGTAAAAATATATACACCTAGATGACAAACTTTGATCCAACAATAATTTTAGTTATTGATTCTGAAAGAAAATAACAATGTTTAGTATTCCACAATACCCAAGCCTAGAATTTTGAGAAACCTTAAATCAACTTAAAGATACATTGACTGCTGTGCAATCTACAAAGTTTGCTAAATAGTTTAAAAAACAAAGGTTTTGAGATATTTTACTTTGAGCTGTGTTTGTTCTGATTTCATTATTATATTCCTTACAAAATATTTAATCTTAATGAAAAAAATACAGTATAAACAAATAACATTGAATGCAATGACCACGAAGGGACTCGAATCCTCAATCTTCTGATCCGAAGTCAGACGCCTTATCCATTAGACCACGTGGTCAATGTCTGTCCAAAGATTAACGCCTAAGAAAGTATAGTAATATAAAGATTCAAGTAAAAAACATATTTGTTTTGTTTCTTTGAGACAACTGTTTTGGATAATCTTACACTCAGATGACAAACTTTAATCTAACAATAATTTCAATTATTAATTCTGATTAAAACTAATATTGTTTAGTATTCTACAATACCCCATTCAAGAAGTTTGAGAAACCTTAAACAAACTGAGAAATATATTTAATGTTGATGTGCAATCTACAAAGTTTACTGAATAGTTTAAAGACCAAAGGGTTAGAGATTCTTCACTTTGAATCATGTTTGATCTGATTTCATTATTATAATCCAAACATAAGATGTTATCTTTATGTAAAAATATATAAACCTAGATGACAAACTTTGATCCAACAATAATTTTAGTTATTGATTCTGAAAGAAAATAATAATGTTTAGTATTCCACAATACCCAAGCCTAGAATTTTGAGAAACCTTAAATCAACTTAAAGATACATTGACTGCTGTGCAATCTACAAAGTTTGCTAAATAGTTTAAAGAACAAAGGTTTTGAGATATTTTACTTTGAGCTGTGTTTGTTCTGATTTCATTATTATATTCCTTACAAAATATTTAATCTTAATGAAAAAAATACAGTATAAACAAATAACATTGAATGTAATGACCACGAAGGGGCTCGAACCCTCAATCTTCTGATCCGAAGTCAGATGCCTTATCCATTAGGCCACGTGGTCAATGTCTGTGCAAAGTTTAACGCCTAAGAAAGTATAGTAATATAAAGATTCAAGTAAAAAACATTTGTTTTGTTTCTTTGAGACAACTGTTTTGGATAATCTTACACTCAGATGTCAAACTTTAATCCAACAATAATTTCAATTATTAATTCTGAATAAAACTAATATTGTTTAGTATTCTACAATACCCCATTCAAGAAGTTTGAGAAACCTTAAACAAACTGAGAAATATATTTAATGGTTGATGTGCAATCTACAAAGTTTACTGAATAGTTTATAGACCAAAAGGTTAGAGATTCTTCACTTTGAATCATGTTTGATCTGATTTCATTATTATAATCCAAACATAAAATGTTATCTTTATCTAAAAATATATACACATAGATGTCAAACTTTGATCCAACAATAATTTTAGTTATTGATTCTGAAAGAAAATAATAATGTTTAGTATTCCACAATACCCAAGCCTAGAATTTTGAGAAACCTTAAATCAACTTAAAGATACATTGACTGCTGTGCAATCTACAAAGTTTGCTAAATAGTTTAAAGAACAAAGGTTTTGAGATATTTTACTTTGAGCTGTGTTTGTTCTGCTTTCATTATTATATTCCTTACAAAATATTTAATCTTAATGAAAAAAATACAGTATTAACAAATAACATTGAATGCAATGACCACGTAGGGACTCGAACCTTCAATCTTCTGATCCAAAGTCAGACGCCTTATCCATTAGGCCACGTGGTCAATGTCTGTCCAAACTTTAAAGCCTAAGAAAGTATAGTAATATAAAGATTCAAGTAAAAAACATATTTGTTTTGTTTCTTTGAGACAACTGTTTTGGATAATCTTACACTCAGATGACAAACTTTAATCCAACAATAATTTCAATTATTAATTCTGAATAAAACTAATATTGTTTAGTATTCTACAATACCCCATTCAAGAAGTTTGAGAAACCTTAAACAAACTGAGAAATATATTTAATGGTTGATGTGCAATCTACAAAGTTTACTGAATAGTTAAAAGACCAAAAGGTTAGAGATTCTTCACTTTGAATCATGTTTGATCTGATTTCATTATTATAATCCAAACATAAGATGTTATCTTTATCTAAAAATATATACACTTAGATGTCAAACTTTGATCCAACAATAATTTTAGTTATTGATTCTGAAAGAAAATAATAATGTTTAGTATTCCACAATACCCAAGCCTAGAATTTTGAGAAACCTTAAATCAACTTAAAGATACATTGACTGCTGTGCAATCTACAAAGTTTGCTAAATAGTTTAAAGAACAAAGGTTTTGAGATATTTTACTTTGAGCTGTGTTTGTTCTGATTTCATTATTATATTCCTTACATAATATTTAATCTTAATGAAAAAAATACAGTATAAACAAATAACATTGAATGCAATGACCACGAAGGGACTCGAATCCTCAATCTTCTGATCCGAAGTCAGACGCCTTATCCATTAGACCACGTGGTCAATGTCTGTCCAAAGATTAACGCCTAAGAAAGTATAGTAATATAAAGATTCAAGTAAAAAACATATTTGTTTTGTTTCTTTGAGACAACTGTTTTGGATAATCTTACACTCAGATGACAAACTTTAATCCAACAATAATTTCAATTATTAATTCTGAATAAAACTAATATTGTTTAGTATTCTACAATACCCCATTCAAGAAGTTTGAGAAACCTTAAACAAACTGAGAAATATATTTAATGGTTGATGTGCAATCTACAAAGTTTACTGAATAGTTAAAAGACCAAAAGGTTAGAGATTCTTCACTTTGAATCATGTTTGATCTGATTTCATTATTATAATCCAAACATAAGATGTTATCTTTATCTAAAAATATATACACTTAGATGTCAAACTTTGATCCAACAATAATTTTAGTTATTGATTCTGAAAGAAAATAATAATGTTTAGTATTCCACAATACCCAAGCCTAGAATTTTGAGAAACCTTAAATCAACTTAAAGATACATTGACTGCTGTGCAATCTACAAAGTTTGCTAAATAGTTTAAAGAACAAAGGTTTTGAGATATTTTACTTTGAGCTGTGTTTGTTCTGATTTCATTATTATATTCCTTACATAATATTTAATCTTAATGAAAAAAATACAGTATAAACAAATAACATTGAATGCAATGACCACGAAGGGACTCGAATCCTCAATCTTCTGATCCGAAGTCAGACGCCTTATCCATTAGACCACGTGGTCAATGTCTGTCCAAACATTAACGCCTTAGAAAGTATAGTAATATAAAGATTCAAGTAAAAAACATATTTGTTTTGTTTCTTTGAGACAACTGTTTTGGATAATCTTACACTCAGATGACAAACTTTAATCCAACAATAATTTCAATTATTAATTCTGAATAAAACTAATATTGTTTAGTATTCTACAATACCCCATTCAAGAAGTTTGAAAAACCTTAAACAAACTGAGAAATATATTTAATGGTTGATGTGCAATCTACAAAGTTTACTGAATAGTTAAAAGACCTAAAGGTTAGAGATTCTTCACTTTGAATCATGTTTGATCTGATTTCATTATTATAATCCAAACATAAGATGTTATCTTTATGTAAAAATATATACACTTAGATGTCAAACTTTGATCCAACAATAATTTTAGTTATTTATTCTGAAAGAAAATAATAATGTTTAGTATTCCACAATACCCAAGCCTAGAATTTTGAGAAACCTTAAATCAACTTAAAGATACATTGACTGCTGTGCAATCTACAAAGTTTGCTAAATAGTTTAAAGAACAAAGGTTTTGAGATATTTTACTTTGAGCTGTGTTTGTTCTGATTTCATTATTATATTCCTTACAAAATATTTAATCTTAATGAAAAAAATACAGTATAAACAAATAACATTGAATGCAATGACCACGAAGGGATTCGAATCCTCAATCTTCTGATCCGAAGTCAGACGCCTTATCCATTAGACCACGTGGTCAATGTCCGTCCAAAAATTAACGCCTAAGAAAGTATAGTAATATAAAGATTCAAGTAAAAAACATATTTGTTTTGTTTCTTTGAGACAACTGTTTTGGATAATCTTACACTCAGATGACAAACTTTAATCCAACAATAATTTCAATTATTAATTCTGAATAAAACTAATATTGTTTAGTATTCTACAATACCCCATTCAAGAAGTTTGAGAAACCTTAAACAAACTGAGAAATATATTTAATGGTTGATGTGCAATCTACAAAGTTTACTGAATAGTTTAAAGACCAAAGGGTTAGAGATTCTTCACTTTGAATCATGTTTGTTCTGATTTCATTATTATAATCCAAACATAAGATGTTATCTTTATGTAAAAATATATACACCTAGATGACAAACTTTGATCCAACAATAATTTTAGTTATTGATTCTGAAAGAAAATAACAATGTTTAGTATTCCACAATACCCAAGCCTAGAATTTTGAGAAACCTTAAATCAACTTAAAGATACATTGACTGCTGTGCAATCTACAAAGTTTGCTAAATAGTTTAAAAAACAAAGGTTTTGAGATATTTTACTTTGAGCTGTGTTTGTTCTGATTTCATTATTATATTCCTTACAAAATATTTAATCTTAATGAAAAAAATACAGTATAAACAAATAACATTGAATGCAATGACCACGAAGGGACTCGAATCCTCAATCTTCTGATCCGAAGTCAGACGCCTTATCCATTAGACCACGTGGTCAATGTCTGTCCAAAGATTAACGCCTAAGAAAGTATAGTAATATAAAGATTCAAGTAAAAAACATATTTGTTTTGTTTCTTTGAGACAACTGTTTTGGATAATCTTACACTCAGATGACAAACTTTAATCCAACAATAATTTCAATTATTAATTCAGAATAAAACTAATATTGTTTAGTATTCTACAATACCCCATTCAAGAAGTTTGAGAAACCTTAAACAAACTGAGAAATATATTTAATGGTTGATGTGCAATCTACAAAGTTTACTGAATAGTTAAAAGACCTAAAGGTTAGAGATTCTTCACTTTGAATCATGTTTGATCTGATTTCATTATTATAATCCAAACATAAGATGTTATCTTTATCTAAAAATATATACACTTAGATGTCAAACTTTGATCCAACAATAATTTTAGTTATTTATTCTGAAAGAAAATAATAATGTTTAGTATTCCACAATACCCAAGCCTAGAATTTTGAGAAACCTTCAATCAACTTAAAGATACATTGACTGCTGTGCAATCTACAAAGTTTGCTAAATAGTTTAAAGAACAAAGGTTTTAAGATATTTTACTTTGAGCTGTGTTTGTTCTGATTTCATTATTATATTCCTTACATAATATTTAATCTTAATGAAAAAAATACAGTATAAACAAATAACATTGAATGCAATGACCACGAAGGGATTCGAATCCTCAATCTTCTGATCCGAAGTCAGACGCCTTATCCATTAGACCACGTGGTCAATGTCTGTCCAAAGATTAACGCCTAAGAAAGTATAGTAATATAAAGATTCAAGTAAAAAACATATTTGTTTTGTTTCTTTGAGACAACTGTTTTGGATAATCTTACACTCAGATGACAAACTTTAATCCAACAATAATTTCAATTATTAATTCAGAATAAAACTAATATTGTTTAGTATTCTACAATACCCCATTCAAGAAGTTTGAGAAACCTTAAACAAACTGAGAAATATATTTAATGGTTGATGTGCAATCTACAAAGTTTACTGAATAGTTTAAAGACCAAAGGGTTAGAGATTCTTCACTTTGAATCATGTTTGTTCTGATTTCATTATTATAATCCAAACATAAGATGTTATCTTTATGTAAAAATATATACACCTAGATGACAAACTTTGATCCAACAATAATTTTAGTTATTGATTCTGAAAGAAAATAACAATGTTTAGTATTCCACAATACCCAAGCCTAGAATTTTGAGAAACCTTAAATCAACTTAAAGATACATTGACTGCTGTGCAATCTACAAAGTTTGCTAAATAGTTTAAAGAACAAAGGTTTTGAGATATTTTACTTTGAGCTGTGTTTGTTCTGATTTCATTATTATATTCCTTACAAAATATTTAATCTTAATGAAAAAAATACAGTATAAACAAATAACATTGAATTCAATGACCACGAAGGGACTCGAATCCTCAATCTTCTGATCCGAAGTCAGACGCCTTATCCATTAGACCACGTGGTCAACGTCTGTCCAAAGATTAACGCCTAAGAAAGTATAGTAATATAAAGATTCAAGTAAAATACATATTTGTTTTGTTTCTTTGAGACAACTGTTTTGGATAATCTTACACTCAGATGACAAACTTTAATCCAACAATAATTTCAATTATTAATTCTGAATAAAACTAATATTGTTTAGTATTCTACAATACCCCATTCAAGAAGTTTGAGAAACCTTAAACAAACTGAGAAATATATTTAATGTTGATGTGCAATCTACAAAGTTTACTGAATAGTTTAAAGACCAAAGGGTTAGAGATTCTTCACTTTGAATCATGTTTGATCTGATTTCATTATTATAATCCAAACATAAGATGTTATCTTTATGTAAAAATATATAAACCTAGATGACAATCTTTGATCCAACAATAATTTTAGTTATTGATTCTGAAAGAAAATAATAATGTTTAGTATTCCACAATACCCAAGCCTAGAATTTTGAGAAACCTTAAATCAACTTAAAGATACATTGACTGCTGTGCAATCTACAAAGTTTGCTAAATAGTTTAAAGAACAAAGGTTTTGAGATATTTTACTTTGAGCTGTGTTTGTTCTGATTTCATTATTATATTCCTTACAAAATATTTAATCTTAATGAAAAAAATACAGTATAAACAAATAACATTGAATGCAATGACCACGAAGGGGCTCGAACCCTCAATCTTCTGATCCGAAGTCAGATGCCTTATCCATTAGGCCACGTGGTCAATGTCTGTGCAAAGTTTAACGCCTAAGAAAGTATAGTAATATAAAGATTCAAGTAAAAAACATATTTGTTTTGTTTCTTTGAGACAACTGTTTTGGATAATCTTACACTCAGATGTCAAACTTTAATCCAACAATAATTTCAATTATTAATTCTGAATAAAACTAATATTGTTTAGTATTCTACAATACCCCATTCAAGAAGTTTGAGAAACCTTAAACAAACTGAGAAATATATTTAATGGTTGATGTGCAATCTACAAAGTTTACTGAATAGTTTATAGACCAAAAGGTTAGAGATTCTTCACTTTGAATCATGTTTGATCTGATTTCATTATTATAATCCAAACATAAGATGTTATCTTTATCTAAAAATATATACACATAGATGTCAAACTTTGATCCAACAAAAATTTTAGTTATTGATTCTGAAAGAAAATAATAATGTTTAGTATTCCACAATACCCAAGCCTAGAATTTTGAGAAACCTTAAATCAACTTAAAGATACATTGACTGCTGTGCAATCTACAAAGTTTGCTAAATAGTTTAAAGAACAAAGGTTTTGAGATATTTTACTTTGAGCTGTGTTTGTTCTGCTTTCATTATTATATTCCTTACAAAATATTTAATCTTAATGAAAAAAATACAGTATAAACAAATAACATTGAATGCAATGACCACGAAGGGACTCGAACCTTCAATCTTCTGATCCAAAGTCAGACGCCTTATCCATTAGGCCACGTGGTCAATGTCTGTCCAAACTTTAAAGCCTAAGAAAGTATAGTAATATAAAGATTCAAGTAAAAAACATATTTGTTTTGTTTCTTTGAGACAACTGTTTTGGATAATCTTACACTCAGATGACAAACTTTAATCCAACAATAATTTCAATTATTAATTCTGAATAAAACTAATATTGTTTAGTATTCTACAATACCCCATTCAAGAAGTTTGAGAAACCTTAAACAAACTGAGAAATATATTTAATGGTTGATGTGCAATCTACAAAGTTTACTGAATAGTTAAAAGACCTAAAGGTTAGAGATTCTTCACTTTGAATCATGTTTGATCTGATTTCATTATTATAATCCAAACATAAGATGTTATCTTTATGTAAAAATATATACACTTAGATGTCAAACTTTGATCCAACAATAATTTTAGTTATTTATTCTGAAAGAAAATAATAATGTTTAGTATTCCACAATACCCAAGCCTAGAATTTTGAGAAACCTTAAATCAACTTAAAGATACATTGACTGCTGTGCAATCTACAAAGTTTGCTAAATAGTTTAAAGAACAAAGGTTTTGAGATATTTTACTTTGAGCTGTGTTTGTTCTGATTTCATTATTATATTCCTTACAAAATATTTAATCTTAATGAAAAAAATACAGTATAAACAAATAACATTGAATGCAATGACCACGAAGGGATTCGAATCCTCAATCTTCTGATCCGAAGTCAGACGCCTTATCCATTAGACCACGTGGTCAATGTCCGTCCAAAAATTAACGCCTAAGAAAGTATAGTAATATAAAGATTCAAGTAAAAAACATATTTGTTTTGTTTCTTTGAGACAACTGTTTTGGATAATCTTACACTCAGATGACAAACTTTAATCCAACAATAATTTCAATTATTAATTCTGAATAAAACTAATATTGTTTAGTATTCTACAATACCCCATTCAAGAAGTTTGAGAAACCTTAAACAAACTGAGAAATATATTTAATGGTTGATGTGCAATCTACAAAGTTTACTGAATAGTTTAAAGACCAAAGGGTTAGAGATTCTTCACTTTGAATCATGTTTGTTCTGATTTCATTATTATAATCCAAACATAAGATGTTATCTTTATGTAAAAATATATACACCTAGATGACAAACTTTGATCCAACAATAATTTTAGTTATTGATTCTGAAAGAAAATAACAATGTTTAGTATTCCACAATACCCAAGCCTAGAATTTTGAGAAACCTTAAATCAACTTAAAGATACATTGACTGCTGTGCAATCTACAAAGTTTGCTAAATAGTTTAAAAAACAAAGGTTTTGAGATATTTTACTTTGAGCTGTGTTTGTTCTGATTTCATTATTATATTCCTTACAAAATATTTAATCTTAATGAAAAAAATACAGTATAAACAAATAACATTGAATGCAATGACCACGAAGGGACTCGAATCCTCAATCTTCTGATCCGAAGTCAGACGCCTTATCCATTAGACCACGTGGTCAATGTCTGTCCAAAGATTAACGCCTAAGAAAGTATAGTAATATAAAGATTCAAGTAAAAAACATATTTGTTTTGTTTCTTTGAGACAACTGTTTTGGATAATCTTACACTCAGATGACAAACTTTAATCCAACAATAATTTCAATTATTAATTCAGAATAAAACTAATATTGTTTAGTATTCTACAATACCCCATTCAAGAAGTTTGAGAAACCTTAAACAAACTGAGAAATATATTTAATGGTTGATGTGCAATCTACAAAGTTTACTGAATAGTTAAAAGACCTAAAGGTTAGAGATTCTTCACTTTGAATCATGTTTGATCTGATTTCATTATTATAATCCAAACATAAGATGTTATCTTTATCTAAAAATATATACACTTAGATGTCAAACTTTGATCCAACAATAATTTTAGTTATTTATTCTGAAAGAAAATAATAATGTTTAGTATTCCACAATACCCAAGCCTAGAATTTTGAGAAACCTTCAATCAACTTAAAGATACATTGACTGCTGTGCAATCTACAAAGTTTGCTAAATAGTTTAAAGAACAAAGGTTTTAAGATATTTTACTTTGAGCTGTGTTTGTTCTGATTTCATTATTATATTCCTTACATAATATTTAATCTTAATGAAAAAAATACAGTATAAACAAATAACATTGAATGCAATGACCACGAAGGGATTCGAATCCTCAATCTTCTGATCCGAAGTCAGACGCCTTATCCATTAGACCACGTGGTCAATGTCTGTCCAAAGATTAACGCCTAAGAAAGTATAGTAATATAAAGATTCAAGTAAAAAACATATTTGTTTTGTTTCTTTGAGACAACTGTTTTGGATAATCTTACACTCAGATGACAAACTTTAATCCAACAATAATTTCAATTATTAATTCAGAATAAAACTAATATTGTTTAGTATTCTACAATACCCCATTCAAGAAGTTTGAGAAACCTTAAACAAACTGAGAAATATATTTAATGGTTGATGTGCAATCTACAAAGTTTACTGAATAGTTTAAAGACCAAAGGGTTAGAGATTCTTCACTTTGAATCATGTTTGTTCTGATTTCATTATTATAATCCAAACATAAGATGTTATCTTTATGTAAAAATATATACACCTAGATGACAAACTTTGATCCAACAATAATTTTAGTTATTGATTCTGAAAGAAAATAACAATGTTTAGTATTCCACAATACCCAAGCCTAGAATTTTGAGAAACCTTAAATCAACTTAAAGATACATTGACTGCTGTGCAATCTACAAAGTTTGCTAAATAGTTTAAAGAACAAAGGTTTTGAGATATTTTACTTTGAGCTGTGTTTGTTCTGATTTCATTATTATATTCCTTACAAAATATTTAATCTTAATGAAAAAAATACAGTATAAACAAATAACATTGAATTCAATGACCACGAAGGGACTCGAATCCTCAATCTTCTGATCCGAAGTCAGACGCCTTATCCATTAGACCACGTGGTCAACGTCTGTCCAAAGATTAACGCCTAAGAAAGTATAGTAATATAAAGATTCAAGTAAAATACATATTTGTTTTGTTTCTTTGAGACAACTGTTTTGGATAATCTTACACTCAGATGACAAACTTTAATCCAACAATAATTTCAATTATTAATTCTGAATAAAACTAATATTGTTTAGTATTCTACAATACCCCATTCAAGAAGTTTGAGAAACCTTAAACAAACTGAGAAATATATTTAATGTTGATGTGCAATCTACAAAGTTTACTGAATAGTTTAAAGACCAAAGGGTTAGAGATTCTTCACTTTGAATCATGTTTGATCTGATTTCATTATTATAATCCAAACATAAGATGTTATCTTTATGTAAAAATATATAAACCTAGATGACAATCTTTGATCCAACAATAATTTTAGTTATTGATTCTGAAAGAAAATAATAATGTTTAGTATTCCACAATACCCAAGCCTAGAATTTTGAGAAACCTTAAATCAACTTAAAGATACATTGACTGCTGTGCAATCTACAAAGTTTGCTAAATAGTTTAAAGAACAAAGGTTTTGAGATATTTTACTTTGAGCTGTGTTTGTTCTGATTTCATTATTATATTCCTTACAAAATATTTAATCTTAATGAAAAAAATACAGTATAAACAAATAACATTGAATGCAATGACCACGAAGGGGCTCGAACCCTCAATCTTCTGATCCGAAGTCAGATGCCTTATCCATTAGGCCACGTGGTCAATGTCTGTGCAAAGTTTAACGCCTAAGAAAGTATAGTAATATAAAGATTCAAGTAAAAAACATATTTGTTTTGTTTCTTTGAGACAACTGTTTTGGATAATCTTACACTCAGATGTCAAACTTTAATCCAACAATAATTTCAATTATTAATTCTGAATAAAACTAATATTGTTTAGTATTCTACAATACCCCATTCAAGAAGTTTGAGAAACCTTAAACAAACTGAGAAATATATTTAATGGTTGATGTGCAATCTACAAAGTTTACTGAATAGTTTATAGACCAAAAGGTTAGAGATTCTTCACTTTGAATCATGTTTGATCTGATTTCATTATTATAATCCAAACATAAGATGTTATCTTTATCTAAAAATATATACACATAGATGTCAAACTTTGATCCAACAAAAATTTTAGTTATTGATTCTGAAAGAAAATAATAATGTTTAGTATTCCACAATACCCAAGCCTAGAATTTTGAGAAACCTTAAATCAACTTAAAGATACATTGACTGCTGTGCAATCTACAAAGTTTGCTAAATAGTTTAAAGAACAAAGGTTTTGAGATATTTTACTTTGAGCTGTGTTTGTTCTGCTTTCATTATTATATTCCTTACAAAATATTTAATCTTAATGAAAAAAATACAGTATAAACAAATAACATTGAATGCAATGACCACGAAGGGACTCGAACCTTCAATCTTCTGATCCAAAGTCAGACGCCTTATCCATTAGGCCACGTGGTCAATGTCTGTCCAAACTTTAAAGCCTAAGAAAGTATAGTAATATAAAGATTCAAGTAAAAAACATATTTGTTTTGTTTCTTTGAGACAACTGTTTTGGATAATCTTACACTCAGATGACAAACTTTAATCCAACAATAATTTCAATTATTAATTCTGAATAAAACTAATATTGTTTAGTATTCTACAATACCCCATTCAAGAAGTTTGAGAAACCTTAAACAAACTGAGAAATATATTTAATGGTTGATGTGCAATCTACAAAGTTTACTGAATAGTTAAAAGACCAAAAGGTTAGAGATTCTTCACTTTGAATCATGTTTGATCTGATTTCATTATTATAATCCAAACATAAGATGTTATCTTTATCTAAAAATATATACACTTAGATGTCAAACTTTGATCCAACAATAATTTTAGTTATTGATTCTGAAAGAAAATAATAATGTTTAGTATTCCACAATACCCAAGCCTAGAATTTTGAGAAACCTTAAATCAACTTAAAGATACATTGACTGCTGTGCAATCTACAAAGTTTGCTAAATAGTTTAAAGAACAAAGGTTTTGAGATATTTTACTTTGAGCTGTGTTTGTTCTGATTTCATTATTATATTCCTTACAAAATATTTAATCTTAATGAAAAAAATACAGTATAAACAAATAACATTGAATGCAATGACCACGAAGGGACTCAAATCCTCAATCTTCTGATCCGAAGTCAGACGCCTTATCCATTAGACCACGTGGTCAATGTCTGTCCAAAGATTAACACCTAAGAAAGTATAGTAATATAAAGATTCAAGTAAAAAACATATTTGTTTTGTTTCTTTGAGACAACTGTTTTGGATAATCTTACACTCAGATGACAAACTTTAATCCAACAATAATTTCAATTATTAATTCAGAATAAAACTAATATTGTTTAGTATTCTACAATACCCCATTCAAGAAGTTTGAGAAACCTTAAACAAACTGAGAAATATATTTAATGGTTGATGTGCAATCTACAAAGTTTACTGAATAGTTTAAAGACCAAAGGGTTAGAGATTCTTCACTTTGAATCATGTTTGATCTGATTTCATTATTATAATCCAAACATAAGATGTTATCTTTATGTAAAAGTATATAAACCTAGATGACAAACTTTGATCCAACAATAATTTTAGTTATTGATTCTGAAAGAAAATAATAATGTTTAGTATTCCACAATACCCAAGCCTAGAATTTTGAGAAACCTTAAATCAACTTAAAGATACATTGACTGCTGTGCAATCTACAAAGTTTGCTAAATAGTTTAAAGAACAAAGGTTTTGAGATATTTTTACTTTGAGCTGTGTTTGTTCTGATTTCATTATTATATTCCTTACAAAATATTTAATCTTAATGAAAAAAATACAGTATAAACAAATAACATTGAATGCAATGACCACGAAGGGACTCGAACCCTCAATCTTCTGATCCGAAGTCAGACGCCTTATCCATTAGGCCACGTGGTCAATGTCTGTCTAAAGATTAACACCTAAGAAAGTATAGTAATATAAAGATTCAAGTAAAAAACACATTTGTTTTTTTTCTTTGAGACAACTGTTTTGGATAATCTTACACTCAGATGACAAACTTTAATCCAACAATAATTTCAATTATTAATTCAGAATAAAACTAATATTGTTTAGTATTCTACAATACCCCATTCAAGAAGTTTGAGAAACCTTAAACAAACTGAGAAATATATTTAATGGTTGATGTGCAATCTACAAAGTTTGCTGAATAGTTTAAAGACCAAAGGGTTAGAGATTCTTCACTTTGAATCATGTTTGTTTTGATTTCATTATTATAATCCAAACATAAGATGTTATCTTTATGTAAAAATATATACACCTAGATGACAAACTTTGTTCCAACAATAATTTTAGTTATTGATTCTGAAAGAAAATAACAATGTTTAGTATTCCACAATACCCAAGCCTAGAATTTTGAGAAACCTTAATTCAACTTAAAGATACATTGACTGCTGTGCAATCTACAAAGTTTGCTAAATAGTTTAAAGAATAAAGGTTTTGAGATATTTTACTTTGAGCTGTGTTTGTTCTGATTTCATTATTATATTCCTTACAAAATATTTAATCTTAATGAAAAAAATACAGTATAAACAAATAACATTGAATGCAATGACCACGAAGGGACTCGAATCCTCAATCTTCTGATCCGAAGTCAGACGCCTTATCCATTAGACCACGTGGTCAATGTCTGTCCAAAGATTAACGCCTAAGAAAGTATAGTAATATAAAGATTCAAGTAAAAAACATATTTGTTTTGTTTCTTTGAGACAACTGTTTTGGATAATCTTACACTCAGATGACAAACTTTAATCCAACAATAATTTCAATTATTAATTCAGAATAAAACTAATATTGTTTAGTATTCTACAAAACCCCATTCAAGAATTTTGAGAAACCTTAAAGCTTTTTGCAGTATACATGCTCCCATTGGGCGAAATAATCAGGCGCCATGGCCTGGTCTACCACTGCTATGCAGATGATACACAATTGTACTTGTCCTTTGCTCCGGGCACTGATAACCCAATAGCAACCCTAAATGGCTGTCTAGCTGAACTACAGGAGTGGATGAGCGCCAGCTGGCTACGACTGAACCCGGATAAAACAGAGGTCCTTATAATACGACCGCAACATCAAAGGACAGGACTGCAGCATAGCCAACCAACTGGACTTACACTCGGGGATTCAGAATTACAGACCAGTGATCGTGTGCGGAATCTTGGCGTTGTCCTGGATGGTGGCTTGACACTTAAACATCAGATATCAGCCACAATCAAATCCTCATTCTTTCACCTGAGGAACATAGCCAGAATCAAGCACTTAATTCCCTCAGATGATCTGCCAAAAGTCATACATGCATTTGTATCATCTCGATTAGACTACTGTAATGCCCTCTACCTTGGTCTACCAGCAAAAGAATTGCAACGCTTACAGCTGGTGCAAAACACAGCTGCCAGGCTGTTAACCAACCAGCCCCGTTCTAGCCACATAACACCCATCCTCTACTCCCTTCACTGGCTGCCTGTAAGATGGCGAATCATCTTCAAGATTGGCTTACTGAGTTTCAAAGCATTACATGACCAAGGCCCAAGGTACCTGAAACAGCTTCTGACCCCATACTGCCCCACTCGATTACTGCGATCTGTAGATGAAGGACTTTTAGCTGTACCTAGAATCTACCGTAATTCATCTGGGGGTCGAGCTTTTAGTCATGCGGCTCCGACTCTATGGAACTCACTTCCCCGCACAGTGCGAGAGGCCCCAACTATAGAATCCTTCAAAAGTAGACTCAAGACTTTCCTGTTTACTCAAGCATTTCCATAGTGTCCCTTTTAGTATCTTCGTGCTTCTGTATTTTATGAAAATGTACTTCATTATTTTCTGTATTATATCATGCTATATATCTGTTAAGCGCCTTGAGTCCTATTGGAGAAAGAGCGCTATATAAATAAAATTATTATTATTATTATTATTAAACAAACTGAGAAATATATTTAATGGTTGATGTGCAATCTACAAAGTTTACTGAATAGTTTAAAGACCAAAGGGTTAGAGATTCTTCACTTTGAATCATGTTTGTTCTGATTTCATTATTATAATCCAAACATAAGATGTTATCTTTATGTAAAAATAAATACACATAGATGACAAACTTTGATCCAACAATAATTTTAGTTATTGATTCTGAAAGAAAATAACAATGTTTAGTATTCCACAATACCCAAGCCTAGAATTTTGAGAAACCTTAAATCAACTTAAAGATACATTGACTGCTGTGCAATCTACAAAGTTTGCTAAATAGTTTAAAGAACAAAGGTTTTGAGATATTTTACTTTGAGCTGTGTTTGTTCTGATTTCATTATTATATTCCTTACAAAATATTTAATCTTAATGAAAAAAATAGAGTATAAACAAATAACATTGAATGCAATGACCACGAAGGGACTCGAATCTTCAATCTTCTGATCCGAAGTCAGACGCCTTATCCATTAGACCACGTGGTCAATGTCTGTCCAAAGATTAACGCCTAAGAAAGTATAGTAATATAAAGATTCAAGTAAAAAACATATTTGTTTTGTTTCTTTGAGACAACTGTTTTGGATAATCTTACACTCAGGTGACAAACTTTAATCCAACAATAATTTCAATTATTAATTCTGAATAAAACTAATATTGTTTAGTATTCTACAATACCCCATTCAAGAAGTTTGAGAAACCTTAAACAAACTGAGAAATATATTTAATGTTGATGTGCAATCTACAAAGTTTACTGAATAGTTTAAAGACCAAAGGGTTAGAGATTCTTCACTTTGAATCATGTTTGATCTGATTTCATTATTATAATCCAAACATAAGATGTTATCTTTATGTAAAAATATATAAACCTAGATGACAAACTTTGATCCAACAATAATTTTAGTTATTGATTCTGAAAGAAAATAATAATGTTTAGTATTCCACAATACCCAAGCCTAGAATTTTGAGAAACCTTAAATCAACTTAAAGATACATTGACTGCTGTGCAATCTACAAAGTTTGCTAAATAGTTTAAAGAACAAAGGTTTTGAGATATTTTACTTTGAGCTGTGTTTGTTCTGATTTCATTATTATATTCCTTACAAAATATTTAATTTTAATGAAAAAAATACAGTATAAACAAATAACATTGAATGCAATGACCACGAAGGGACTCGAACCCTCAATCTTCTGATCCGAAGTCAGACGCCTTATCCATTAGGCCACGTGGTCAATGTCTGTCTAAAGATTAACGCCTAAGAAAGTATAGTAATATAAAGATTCAAGTAAAAAACACATTTGTTTTGTTTCTTTGAGACAACTGTTTTGGATAATCTTACACTCAGATGACAAACTTTAATCCAACAATAATTTCAATTATTAATTCTGAATAAAACTAATATTGTTTAGTATTCTACAATACCCCATTCAAGAAGTTTGAGAAACCTTAAACAAACTGAGAAATATATTTAATGGTTGATGTGCAATCTACAAAGTTTACTGAATAGTTTAACGACCAAAGGGTTAGAGATTCTTCACTTTGAATCATGTTTGTTCTGATTTCATTATTATAATCCAAACATAAGATGTTATCTTTATGTAAAAATATATACACCTAGATGACAAACTTTGATCCAACAATAATTTTAGTTATTGATTCTGAAAGAAAATAACAATGTTTAGTATTCCACAATACCCAAGCCTAGAATTTTGAGAAACCTTAAATCAACTTAAAGATACATTGACTGCTGTGCAATCTACAAAGTTTGCTAAATAGTTTAAAAAACAAAGGTTTTGAGATATTTTACTTTGAGCTGTGTTTGTTCTGATTTCATTATTATATTCCTTACAAAATATTTAATCTTAATGAAAAAAATACAGTATAAACAAATAACATTGAATGCAATGACCACGAAGGGACTCGAATCCTCAATCTTCTGATCCGAAGTCAGACGCCTTATCCATTAGGCCACATGGTCAATGTCTGTCCAAAGATTAACGCCTAAGAAAGTATAGTAATATAAAGATTCAAGTAAAAAACATATTTGTTTTGTTTCTTTGAGACAACTGTTTTGGATAATCTTACACTCAGATGACAAACTTTAATCCAACAATAATTTCAATTATTAATTCTGATTAAAACTAATATTGTTTAGTATTCTACAATACCCCATTCAAGAAGTTTGAGAAACCTTAAACAAACTGAGAAATATATTTAATGTTGATGTGCAATCTACAAAGTTTACTGAATAGTTTAAAGACCAAAGGGTTAGAGATACTTCACTTTGAATCATGTTTGATCTGATTTCATTATTATAATCCAAACATAAGATGTTATCTTTATGTAAAAATATATAAACCTAGATGACAAACTTTGATCCAACAATAATTTTAGTTATTGATTCTGAAAGAAAATAATAATGTTTAGTATTCCACAATACCCAAGCCTAGAATTTTGAGAAACCTTAAATCAACTTAAAGATACATTGACTGCTGTGCAATCTACAAAGTTTGCTAAATAGTTTAAAGAACAAAGGTTTTGAGATATTTTACTTTGAGCTGTGTTTGTTCTGATTTCATTATTATATTCCTTACAAAATATTTAATCTTAATGAAAAAAATACAGTATAAACAAATAACATTGAATGCAATGACCACGAAGGGGCTCGAACCCTCAATCTTCTGATCCGAAGTCAGATGCCTTATCCATTAGGCCACGTGGTCAATGTCTGTGCAAAGTTTAACGCCTAAGAAAGTATAGTAATATAAAGATTCAAGTAAAAAACATTTGTTTTGTTTCTTTGAGACAACTGTTTTGGATAATCTTACACTCAGATGTCAAACTTTAATCCAACAATAATTTCAATTATTAATTCTGAATAAAACTAATATTGTTTAGTATTCTACAATACCCCATTAAAGAAGTTTGAGAAACCTTAAACAAACTGAGAAATATATTTAATGGTTGATGTGCAATCTACAAAGTTTACTGAATAGTTTATAGACCAAAAGGTTAGAGATTCTTCACTTTGAATCATGTTTGATCTGATTTCATTATTATAATCCAAACATAAGATGTTATCTTTATCTAAAAATATATACACATAGATGTCAAACTTTGATCCAACAATAATTTTAGTTATTGATTCTGAAAGAAAATAATAATGTTTAGTATTCCACAATACCCAAGCCTAAAATTTTGAGAAACCTTAAATCAACTTAAAGATACATTGACTGCTGTGCAATCTACAAAGTTTGCTAAATAGTTTAAAGAACAAAGGTTTTGAGATATTTTACTTTGAGCTGTGTTTGTTCTGCTTTCATTATTATATTCCTTACAAAATATTTAATCTTAATGAAAAAAATACAGTATAAACAAATAACATTGAATGCAATGACCACGAAGGGACTCGAACCTTCAATCTTCTGATCCAAAGTGAGACGCCTTATCCATTAGGCCACGTGGTCAATGTCTGTCCAAACTTTAAAGCCTAAGAAAGTATAGTAATATAAAGATTCAAGTAAAAAACATATTTGTTTTGTTTCTTTGAGACAACTGTTTTGGATAATCTTACACTCAGATGACAAACTTTAATCCAACAATAATTTCAATTATTAATTCTGAATAAAACTAATATTGTTTAGTATTCTACAATACCCCATTCAAGAAGTTTGAGAAACCTTAAACAAACTGAGAAATATATTTAATGTTGATGTGCAATCTACAAAGTTTAGTGAATAGTTTAAAGACCAAAGGGTTAGAGATTCTACACTTTGAATCATGTTTGATCTGATTTCATTATTATAATCCAAACATAAGATGTTATCTTTATGTAAAAATATATAAACCTAGATGACAAACTTTGATCCAACAATAATTTTAGTTATTGATTCTGAAAGAAAATAACAATGTTTAGTATTCCACAATACCCAAGCCTAGAATTTTGAGAAACCTTAAATCAACTTAAAGATACATTGACTGCTGTGCAATCTACAAAGTTTGCTAAATAGTTTAAAGAACAAAGGTTTTGAGATATTTTACTTTGAGCTGTGTTTGTTCTGATTTCATTATTATATTCCTTACAAAATATTTAATCTTAATGAAAAAAATACAGTATAAACAAATAACATTGAATGCAATGACCACGAAGGGGCTCGAACCCTCAATCTTCTGATCCGAAGTCAGATGCCTTATCCATTAGGCCACGTGGTCAATGTCTGTGCAAAGTTTAACGCCTAAGAAAGTATAGTAATATAAAGATTCAAGTAAAAAACATTTGTTTTGTTTCTTTGAGACAACTGTTTTGGATAATCTTACACTCAGATGTCAAACTTTAATCCAACAATAATTTCAATTATTAATTCTGAATAAAACTAATATTGTTTAGTATTCTACAATACCCCATTAAAGAAGTTTGAGAAACCTTAAACAAACTGAGAAATATATTTAATGGTTGATGTGCAATCTACAAAGTTTACTGAATAGTTTATAGACCAAAAGGTTAGAGATTCTTCACTTTGAATCATGTTTGATCTGATTTCATTATTATAATCCAAACATAAGATGTTATCTTTATCTAAAAATATATACACATAGATGTCAAACTTTGATCCAACAATAATTTTAGTTATTGATTCTGAAAGAAAATAATAATGTTTAGTATTCCACAATACCCAAGCCTAAAATTTTGAGAAACCTTAAATCAACTTAAAGATACATTGACTGCTGTGCAATCTACAAAGTTTGCTAAATAGTTTAAAGAACAAAGGTTTTGAGATATTTTACTTTGAGCTGTGTTTGTTCTGCTTTCATTATTATATTCCTTACAAAATATTTAATCTTAATGAAAAAAATACAGTATAAACAAATAACATTGAATGCAATGACCACGAAGGGACTCGAACCTTCAATCTTCTGATCCAAAGTGAGACGCCTTATCCATTAGGCCACGTGGTCAATGTCTGTCCAAACTTTAAAGCCTAAGAAAGTATAGTAATATAAAGATTCAAGTAAAAAACATATTTGTTTTGTTTCTTTGAGACAACTGTTTTGGATAATCTTACACTCAGATGACAAACTTTAATCCAACAATAATTTCAATTATTAATTCTGAATAAAACTAATATTGTTTAGTATTCTACAATACCCCATTCAAGAAGTTTGAGAAACCTTAAACAAACTGAGAAATATATTTAATGTTGATGTGCAATCTACAAAGTTTAGTGAATAGTTTAAAGACCAAAGGGTTAGAGATTCTACACTTTGAATCATGTTTGATCTGATTTCATTATTATAATCCAAACATAAGATGTTATCTTTATGTAAAAATATATAAACCTAGATGACAAACTTTGATCCAACAATAATTTTAGTTATTGATTCTGAAAGAAAATAACAATGTTTAGTATTCCACAATACCCAAGCCTAGAATTTTGAGAAACCTTAAATCAACTTAAAGATACATTGACTGCTGTGCAATCTACAAAGTTTGCTAAATAGTTTAAAGAACAAAGGTTTTGAGATATTTTACTTTGAGCTGTGTTTGTTCTGATTTCATTATTATATTCCTTACAAAATATTTAATCTTAATGAAAAAAATACAGTATAAACAAATAACATTGAATGCAATGACCACGAAGGGACTCGAACCCTCAATATTCTGATCCGAAGTCAGACGCCTTATCCATTAGGCCACGTGGTCAATGTCTGTCTAAAGATTAACGCCTAAGAAAGTATAGTAATATAAAGATTCAAGTAAAAAACACATTTGTTTTGTTTCTTTGAGACAACTGTTTTGGATAATCTTACACTCAGATGACAAACTTTAATCCAACAATAATTTCAATTATTCATTCTGAATAAAACTAATATTGTTTAGTATTCTACAATACCCCATTCAAGAAGTTTGAGAAACCTTAAACAAACTGAGAAATATATTTAATGGTTGATGTGCAATCGACAAAGTTTACTGAATAGTTTAAAGACCAAAGGGTTAGAAATTCTTCACTTTGAATCATGTTTGTTCTGATTTCATTATTATAATCCAAACATAAGATGTTATCTTTATGTAAAAATATATACACCTAGATGACAAACTTTGATCCAACAATAATTTTAGTTATTGATTCTGAAAGAAAATAACAATGTTTAGTATTCCACAATACCCAAGCCTAGAATTTTGAGAAACCTTAAATCAACTTAAAGATACATTGACTGCTGTGCAATCTACAAAGTTTGCTAAATAGTTTAAAAAACAAAGGTTTTGAGATATTTTACTTTGAGCTGTGTTTGTTCTGATTTCATTATTATATTCCTTACAAAATATTTAATCTTAATGAAAAAAATACAGTATAAACAAATAACATTGAATGCAATGACCACGAAGGGACTCGAATCCTCAATCTTCTGATCCGAAGTCAGACGCCTTATCCATTAGGCCACGTGGTCAATGTCTGTCCAAAGATTAACGCCTAAGAAAGTATAGTAATATAAAGATTCAAGTAAAAAACATATTTGTTTTGTTTCTTTGAGACAACTGTTTTGGATAATCTTACACTCAGATGACAAACTTTAATCCAACAATAATTTCAATTATTAATTCTGAATAAAACTAATATTGTTTAGTATTCTACAATACCCCATTCAAGAAGTTTGAGAAACCTTAAACAAACTGAGAAATATATTTAATGGTTGATGTGCAATCTACAAAGTTTACTGAATAGTTTAAAGACCAAAGGGTTAGAGATTCTTCACTTTGAATCATGTTTGTTCTGATTTCATTATTATAATCCAAACATAAGATGTTATCTTTATGTAAAAATATATACACCTAGATGACAAACTTTGATCCAACAATAATTTTAGTTATTGATTCTGAAAGAAAATAACAATGTTTAGTATTCCACAATACCCAAGCCTAGAATTTTGAGAAACCTTAAATCAACTTAAAGATACATTGACTGCTGTGCAATCTACAAAGTTTGCTAAATAGTTTAAAGAACAAAGGTTTTGAGATATTTTACTTTGAGCTGTGTTTGTTCTGCTTTCATTATTATATTCCTTACAAAATATTTAATCTTAATGAAAAAAATACAGTATAAACAAATAACATTGAATGCAATGACCACGAAGGGACTCGAACCTTCAATCTTCTGATCCAAAGTCAGACGCCTTATCCATTAGGCCACGTGGTCAATGTCTGTCCAAACTTTAAAGCCTAAGAAAGTATAGTAATATAAAGATTCAAGTAAAAAACATATTTGTTTTGTTTCTTTGAGACAACTGTTTTGGATAATCTTACACTCAGATGACAAACTTTAATCCAACAATAATTTCAATTATTAATTCTGAATAAAACTAATATTGTTTAGTATTCTACAATACCCCATTCAAGAAGTTTGAGAAACCTTAAACAAACTGAGAAATATATTTAATGGTTGATGTGCAATCTACAAAGTTTACTGAATAGTTAAAAGACCAAAAGGTTAGAGATTCTTCACTTTGAATCATGTTTGATCTGATTTCATTATTATAATCCAAACATAAGATGTTATCTTTATCTAAAAATATATACACTTAGATGTCAAACTTTGATCCAACAATAATTTTAGTTATTGATTCTGAAAGAAAATAATAATGTTTAGTATTCCACAATACCCAAGCCTAGAATTTTGAGAAACCTTAAATCAACTTAAAGATACATTGACTGCTGTGCAATCTACAAAGTTTGCTAAATAGTTTAAAGAACAAAGGTTTTGAGATATTTTACTTTGAGCTGTGTTTGTTCTGATTTCATTATTATATTCCTTACAAAATATTTAATCTTAATGAAAAAAATACAGTATAAACAAATAACATTGAATGCAATGACCACGAAGGGACTCAAATCCTCAATCTTCTGATCCGAAGTCAGACGCCTTATCCATTAGACCACGTGGTCAATGTCTGTCCAAAGATTAACACCTAAGAAAGTATAGTAATATAAAGATTCAAGTAAAAAACATATTTGTTTTGTTTCTTTGAGACAACTGTTTTGGATAATCTTACACTCAGATGACAAACTTTAATCCAACAATAATTTCAATTATTAATTCTGAATAAAACTAATATTGTTTAGTATTCTACAATACCCCATTCAAGAAGTTTGAGAAACCTTAAACAAACTGAGAAATATATTTAATGGTTGATGTGCAATCTACAAAGTTTACTGAATAGTTTAAAGACCAAAGGGTTAGAGATTCTTCACTTTGAATCATGTTTGTTCTGATTTCATTATTATAATCCAAACATAAGATGTTATCTTTATGTAAAAATATATACACCTAGATGACAAACTTTGATCCAACAATAATTTTAGTTATTGATTCTGAAAGAAAATAACAATGTTTAGTATTCCACAATACCCAAGCCTAGAATTTTGAGAAACCTTAAATCAACTTAAAGATACATTGACTGCTGTGCAATCTACAAAGTTTGCTAAATAGTTTAAAGAACAAAGGTTTTGAGATATTTTACTTTGAGCTGTGTTTGTTCTGCTTTCATTATTATATTCCTTACAAAATATTTAATCTTAATGAAAAAAATACAGTATAAACAAATAACATTGAATGCAATGACCACGAAGGGACTCGAACCTTCAATCTTCTGATCCAAAGTCAGACGCCTTATCCATTAGGCCACGTGGTCAATGTCTGTCCAAACTTTAAAGCCTAAGAAAGTATAGTAATATAAAGATTCAAGTAAAAAACATATTTGTTTTGTTTCTTTGAGACAACTGTTTTGGATAATCTTACACTCAGATGACAAACTTTAATCCAACAATAATTTCAATTATTAATTCTGAATAAAACTAATATTGTTTAGTATTCTACAATACCCCATTCAAGAAGTTTGAGAAACCTTAAACAAACTGAGAAATATATTTAATGGTTGATGTGCAATCTACAAAGTTTACTGAATAGTTAAAAGACCAAAAGGTTAGAGATTCTTCACTTTGAATCATGTTTGATCTGATTTCATTATTATAATCCAAACATAAGATGTTATCTTTATCTAAAAATATATACACTTAGATGTCAAACTTTGATCCAACAATAATTTTAGTTATTGATTCTGAAAGAAAATAATAATGTTTAGTATTCCACAATACCCAAGCCTAGAATTTTGAGAAACCTTAAATCAACTTAAAGATACATTGACTGCTGTGCAATCTACAAAGTTTGCTAAATAGTTTAAAGAACAAAGGTTTTGAGATATTTTACTTTGAGCTGTGTTTGTTCTGATTTCATTATTATATTCCTTACAAAATATTTAATCTTAATGAAAAAAATACAGTATAAACAAATAACATTGAATGCAATGACCACGAAGGGACTCAAATCCTCAATCTTCTGATCCGAAGTCAGACGCCTTATCCATTAGACCACGTGGTCAATGTCTGTCCAAAGATTAACACCTAAGAAAGTATAGTAATATAAAGATTCAAGTAAAAAACATATTTGTTTTGTTTCTTTGAGACAACTGTTTTGGATAATCTTACACTCAGATGACAAACTTTAATCCAACAATAATTTCAATTATTAATTCAGAATAAAACTAATATTGTTTAGTATTCTACAATACCCCATTCAAGAAGTTTGAGAAACCTTAAACAAACTGAGAAATATATTTAATGGTTGATGTGCAATCTACAAAGTTTACTGAATAGTTTAAAGACCAAAGGGTTAGAGATTCTTCACTTTGAATCATGTTTGATCTGATTTCATTATTATAATCCAAACATAAGATGTTATCTTTATGTAAAAGTATATAAACCTAGATGACAAACTTTGATCCAACAATAATTTTAGTTATTGATTCTGAAAGAAAATAATAATGTTTAGTATTCCACAATACCCAAGCCTAGAATTTTGAGAAACCTTAAATCAACTTAAAGATACATTGACTGCTGTGCAATCTACAAAGTTTGCTAAATAGTTTAAAGAACAAAGGTTTTGAGATATTTTTACTTTGAGCTGTGTTTGTTCTGATTTCATTATTATATTCCTTACAAAATATTTAATCTTAATGAAAAAAATACAGTATAAACAAATAACATTGAATGCAATGACCACGAAGGGACTCGAACCCTCAATCTTCTGATCCGAAGTCAGACGCCTTATCCATTAGGCCACGTGGTCAATGTCTGTCTAAAGATTAACGCCTAAGAAAGTATAGTAATATAAAGATTCAAGTAAAAAACACATTTGTTTTTTTTCTTTGAGACAACTGTTTTGGATAATCTTACACTCAGATGACAAACTTTAATCCAACAATAATTTCAATTATTAATTCTGAATAAAACTAATATTGTTTAGTATTCTACAATACCCCATTCAAGAAGTTTGAGAAACCTTAAACAAACTGAGAAATATATTTAATGGTTGATGTGCAATCTACAAAGTTTACTGAATAGTTTAAAGACCAAAGGGTTAGAGATTCTTCACTTTGAATCATGTTTGTTTTGATTTCATTATTATAATCCAAACATAAGATGTTATCTTTATGTAAAAATATATACACCTAGATGACAAACTTTGTTCCAACAATAATTTTAGTTATTGATTCTGAAAGAAAATAACAATGTTTAGTATTCCACAATACCCAAGCCTAGAATTTTGAGAAACCTTAATTCAACTTAAAGATACATTGACTGCTGTGCAATCTACAAAGTTTGCTAAATAGTTTAAAGAATAAAGGTTTTGAGATATTTTACTTTGAGCTGTGTTTGTTCTGATTTCATTATTATATTCCTTACAAAATATTTAATCTTAATGAAAAAAATACAGTATAAACAAATAACATTGAATGCAATGACCACGAAGGGACTCGAATCCTCAATCTTCTGATCCGAAGTCAGACGCCTTATCCATTAGACCACGTGGTCAATGTCTGTCCAAAGATTAACGCCTAAGAAAGTATAGTAATATAAAGATTCAAGTAAAAAACATATTTGTTTTGTTTCTTTGAGACAACTGTTTTGGATAATCTTACACTCAGATGACAAACTTTAATCCAACAATAATTTCAATTATTAATTCAGAATAAAACTAATATTGTTTAGTATTCTACAAAACCCCATTCAAGAATTTTGAGAAACCTTAAAGCTTTTTGCAGTATACATGCTCCCATTGGGCGAAATAATCAGGCGCCATGGCCTGGTCTACCACTGCTATGCAGATGATACACAATTGTACTTGTCCTTTGCTCCGGGCACTGATAACCCAATAGCAACCCTAAATGGCTGTCTAGCTGAACTACAGGAGTGGATGAGCGCCAGCTGGCTACGACTGAACCCTGATAAAACAGAGGTCCTTATAATACGACCGCAACATCAAAGGACAGGACTGCAGCATAGCCAACCAACTGGACTTACACTCGGGGATTCAGAATTACAGACCAGTGATCGTGTGCGGAATCTTGGCGTTGTCCTGGATGGTGGCTTGACACTTAAACATCAGATATCAGCCACAATCAAATCCTCATTCTTTCACCTGAGGAACATAGCCAGAATCAAGCACTTAATTCCCTCAGATGATCTGCCAAAAGTCATACATGCATTTGTATCATCTCGATTAGACTACTGTAATGCCCTCTACCTTGGTCTACCAGCAAAAGAATTGCAACGCTTACAGCTGGTGCAAAACACAGCTGCCAGGCTGTTAACCAACCAGCCCCGTTCTAGCCACATAACACCCATCCTCTACTCCCTTCACTGGCTGCCTGTAAGATGGCGAATCATCTTCAAGATTGGCTTACTGAGTTTCAAAGCATTACATGACCAAGGCCCAAGGTACCTGAAACAGCTTCTGACCCCATACTGCCCCACTCGATTACTGCGATCTGTAGATGAAGGACTTTTAGCTGTACCTAGAATCTACCGTAATTCATCTGGGGGTCGAGCTTTTAGTCATGCGGCTCCGACTCTATGGAACTCACTTCCCCGCACAGTGCGAGAGGCCCCAACTATAGAATCCTTCAAAAGTAGACTCAAGACTTTCCTGTTTACTCAAGCATTTCCATAGTGTCCCTTTTAGTATCTTCGTGCTTCTGTATTTTATGAAAATGTACTTCATTATTTTCTGTATTATATCATGCTATATATCTGTTAAGCGCCTTGAGTCCTATTGGAGAAAGAGCGCTATATAAATAAAATTATTATTATTATTATTATTATTATTAAACAAACTGAGAAATATATTTAATGGTTGATGTGCAATCTACAAAGTTTACTGAATAGTTTAAAGACCAAAGGGTTAGAGATTCTTCACTTTGAATCATGTTTGTTCTGATTTCATTATTATAATCCAAACATAAGATGTTATCTTTATGTAAAAATATATACACCTAGATGACAAACTTTGATCCAACAATAATTTTAGTTATTGATTCTGAAAGAAAATAACAATGTTTAGTATTCCACAATACCCAAGCCTAGAATTTTGAGAAACCTTAAATCAACTTAAAGATACATTGACTGCTGTGCAATCTACAAAGTTTGCTAAATAGTTTAAAGAACAAAGGTTTTGAGATATTTTACTTTGAGCTGTGTTTGTTCTGATTTCATTATTATATTCCTTACAAAATATTTAATCTTAATGAAAAAAATACAGTATAAACAAATAACATTGAATGCAATGACCACGAAGGGACTCGAATCTTCAATCTTCTGATCCGAAGTCAGACGCCTTATCCATTAGACCACGTGGTCAATGTCTGTCCAAAGATTAACGCCTAAGAAAGTATAGTAATATAAAGATTCAAGTAAAAAACATATTTGTTTTGTTTCTTTGAGACAACTGTTTTGGATAATCTTACACTCAGATGACAAACTTTAATCCAACAATAATTTCAATTATTAATTCTGAATAAAACTAATATTGTTTAGTATTCTACAATACCCCATTCAAGAAGTTTGAGAAACCTTAAACAAACTGAGAAATATATTTAATGTTGATGTGCAATCTACAAAGTTTACTGAATAGTTTAAAGACCAAAGGGTTAGAGATTCTTCACTTTGAATCATGTTTGATCTGATTTCATTATTATAATCCAAACATAAGATGTTATCTTTATGTAAAAATATATAAACCTAGATGACAAACTTTGATCCAACAATAATTTTAGTTATTGATTCTGAAAGAAAATAATAATGTTTAGTATTCCACAATACCCAAGCCTAGAATTTTGAGAAACCTTAAATCAACTTAAAGATACATTGACTGCTGTGCAATCTACAAAGTTTGCTAAATAGTTTAAAGAACAAAGGTTTTGAGATATTTTACTTTGAGCTGTGTTTGTTCTGATTTCATTATTATATTCCTTACAAAATATTTAATCTTAATGAAAAAAATACAGTATAAACAAATAACATTGAATGCAATGACCACGAAGGGACTCGAACCCTCAATCTTCTGATCCGAAGTCAGACGCCTTATCCATTAGGCCACGTGGTCAATGTCTGTCTAAAGATTAACGCCTAAGAAAGTATAGTAATATAAAGATTCAAGTAAAAAACACATTTGTTTTGTTTCTTTGAGACAACTGTTTTGGATAATCTTACACTCAGATGACAAACTTTAATCCAACAATAATTTCAATTATTAATTCTGAATAAAACTAATATTGTTTAGTATTCTACAATACCCCATTCAAGAAGTTTGAGAAACCTTAAACAAACTGAGAAATATATTTAATGGTTGATGTGCAATCTACAAAGTTTACTGAATAGTTTAACGACCAAAGGGTTAGAGATTCTTCACTTTGAATCATGTTTGTTCTGATTTCATTATTATAATCCAAACATAAGATGTTATCTTTATGTAAAAATATATACACCTAGATGACAAACTTTGATCCAACAATAATTTTAGTTATTGATTCTGAAAGAAAATAACAATGTTTAGTATTCCACAATACCCAAGCCTAGAATTTTGAGAAACCTTAAATCAACTTAAAGATACATTGACTGCTGTGCAATCTACAAAGTTTGCTAAATAGTTTAAAAAACAAAGGTTTTGAGATATTTTACTTTGAGCTGTGTTTGTTCTGATTTCATTATTATATTCCTTACAAAATATTTAATCTTAATGAAAAAAATACAGTATAAACAAATAACATTGAATGCAATGACCACGAAGGGACTCGAATCCTCAATCTTCTGATCCGAAGTCAGACGCCTTATCCATTAGGCCACATGGTCAATGTCTGTCCAAAGATTAACGCCTAAGAAAGTATAGTAATATAAAGATTCAAGTAAAAAACATATTTGTTTTGTTTCTTTGAGACAACTGTTTTGGATAATCTTACACTCAGATGACAAACTTTAATCCAACAATAATTTCAATTATTAATTCTGATTAAAACTAATATTGTTTAGTATTCTACAATACCCCATTCAAGAAGTTTGAGAAACCTTAAACAAACTGAGAAATATATTTAATGTTGATGTGCAATCTACAAAGTTTACTGAATAGTTTAAAGACCAAAGGGTTAGAGATACTTCACTTTGAATCATGTTTGATCTGATTTCATTATTATAATCCAAACATAAGATGTTATCTTTATGTAAAAATATATAAACCTAGATGACAAACTTTGATCCAACAATAATTTTAGTTATTGATTCTGAAAGAAAATAATAATGTTTAGTATCCCACAATACCCAAGCCTAGAATTTTGAGAAACCTTAAATCAACTTAAAGATACATTGACTGCTGTGCAATCTACAAAGTTTGCTAAATAGTTTAAAGAACAAAGGTTTTGAGATATTTTACTTTGAGCTGTGTTTGTTCTGATTTCATTATTATATTCCTTACAAAATATTTAATCTTAATGAAAAAAATACAGTATAAACAAATAACATTGAATGCAATGACCACGAAGGGGCTCGAACCCTCAATCTTCTGATCCGAAGTCAGATGCCTTATCCATTAGGCCACGTGGTCAATGTCTGTGCAAAGTTTAACGCCTAAGAAAGTATAGTAATATAAAGATTCAAGTAAAAAACATTTGTTTTGTTTCTTTGAGACAACTGTTTTGGATAATCTTACACTCAGATGTCAAACTTTAATCCAACAATAATTTCAATTATTAATTCTGAATAAAACTAATATTGTTTAGTATTCTACAATACCCCATTCAAGAAGTTTGAGAAACCTTAAACAAACTGAGAAATATATTTAATGGTTGATGTGCAATCTACAAAGTTTACTGAATAGTTTATAGACCAAAAGGTTAGAGATTCTTCACTTTGAATCATGTTTGATCTGATTTCATTATTATAATCCAAACATAAGATGTTATCTTTATCTAAAAATATATACACATAGATGTCAAACTTTGATCCAACAATAATTTTAGTTATTGATTCTGAAAGAAAATAATAATGTTTAGTATTCCACAATACCCAAGCCTAAAATTTTGAGAAACCTTAAATCAACTTAAAGATACATTGACTGCTGTGCAATCTACAAAGTTTGCTAAATAGTTTAAAGAACAAAGGTTTTGAGATATTTTACTTTGAGCTGTGTTTGTTCTGCTTTCATTATTATATTCCTTACAAAATATTTAATCTTAATGAAAAAAATACAGTATAAACAAATAACATTGAATGCAATGACCACGAAGGGACTCGAACCTTCAATCTTCTGATCCAAAGTGAGACGCCTTATCCATTAGGCCACGTGGTCAATGTCTGTCCAAACTTTAAAGCCTAAGAAAGTATAGTAATATAAAGATTCAAGTAAAAAACATATTTGTTTTGTTTCTTTGAGACAACTGTTTTGGATAATCTTACACTCAGATGACAAACTTTTATCCAACAATAATTTCAATTATTAATTCTGAATAAAACTAATATTGTTTAGTATTCTACAATACCCCATTCAAGAAGTTTGAGAAACCTTAAACAAACTGAGAAATATATTTAATGGTTGATGTGCAATCTACAAAGTTTACTGAATAGTTTAAAGACCAAAGGGTTAGAGATTCTTCACTTTGAATCATGTTTGTTCTGATTTCATTATTATAATCCAAACATAAGATGTTATCTTTATGTAAAAATATATACACCTAGATGACAAACTTTGATCCAACAATAATTTTAGTTATTGATTCTGAAAGAAAATAACAATGTTTAGTATTCCACAATACCCAAGCCTAGAATTTTGAGAAACCTTAAATCAACTTAAAGATACATTGACTGCTGTGCAATCTACAAAGTTTGCTAAATAGTTTAAAGAACAAAGGTTTTGAGATATTTTACTTTGAGCTGTGTTTGTTCTGATTTCATTATTATATTCCTTACAAAATATTTAATCTTAATGAAAAAAATACAGTATAAACAAATAACATTGAATGCAATGACCACGAAGGGACTCGAATCCTCAATCTTCTGATCCGAAGTCAGACGCCTTATCCATTAGACCACGTGGTCAATGTCTGTCCAAAGATTAACGCCTAAGAAAGTATAGTAATATAAAGATTCAAGTAAAAAACATATTTGTTTTGTTTCTTTGAGATAACTGTTTTGGATAATCTTACACTCAGATGACAAACTTTAATCCAACAATAATTTCAATTATTAATTCTGAATAAAACTAATATTGTTTAGTATTCTACAATACCCCATTCAAGAAGTTTGAGAAACCTTAAACAAACTGAGAAATATATTTAATGTTGATGTGCAATCTACAAAGTTTAGTGAATAGTTTAAAGACCAAAGGGTTAGAGATTCTACACTTTGAATCATGTTTGATCTGATTTCATTATTATAATCCAAACATAAGATGTTATCTTTATGTAAAAATATATAAACCTAGATGACAAACTTTGATCCAACAATAATTTTAGTTATTGATTCTGAAAGAAAATAACAATGTTTAGTATTCCACAATACCCAAGCCTAGAATTTTGAGAAACCTTAAATCAACTTAAAGATACATTGACTGCTGTGCAATCTACAAAGTTTGCTAAATAGTTTAAAGAACAAAGGTTTTGAGATATTTTACTTTGAGCTGTGTTTGTTCTGATTTCATTATTATATTCCGTACAAAATATTTAATCTTAATGAAAAAAATACAGTATAAACAAATAACATTGAATGCAATGACCACGAAGGGACTCGAACCCTCAATATTCTGATCCGAAGTCAGACGCCTTATCCATTAGGCCACGTGGTCAATGTCTGTCTAAAGATTAACGCCTAAGAAAGTATAGTAATATAAAGATTCAAGTAAAAAACACATTTGTTTTGTTTCTTTGAGACAACTGTTTTGGATAATCTTACACTCAGATGACAAACTTTAATCCAACAATAATTTCAATTATTCATTCTGAATAAAACTAATATTGTTTAGTATTCTACAATACCCCATTCAAGAAGTTTGAGAAACCTTAAACAAACTGAGAAATATATTTAATGGTTGATGTGCAATCTACAAAGTTTACTGAATAGTTTAAAGACCAAAGGGTTAGAAATTCTTCACTTTGAATCATGTTTGTTCTGATTTCATTATTATAATCCAAACATAAGATGTTATCTTTATGTAAAAATATATACACCTAGATGACAAACTTTGATCCAACAATAATTTTAGTTATTGATTCTGAAAGAAAATAACAATGTTTAGTATTCCACAATACCCAAGCCTAGAATTTTGAGAAACCTTAAATCAACTTAAAGATACATTGACTGCTGTGCAATCTACAAAGTTTGCTAAATAGTTTAAAAAACAAAGGTTTTGAGATATTTTACTTTGAGCTGTGTTTGTTCTGATTTCATTATTATATTCCTTACAAAATATTTAATCTTAATGAAAAAAATACAGTATAAACAAATAACATTGAATGCAATGACCACGAAGGGACTCGAATCCTCAATCTTCTGATCCGAAGTCAGACGCCTTATCCATTAGGCCACGTGGTCAATGTCTGTCCAAAGATTAACGCCTAAGAAAGTATAGTAATATAAAGATTCAAGTAAAAAACATATTTGTTTTGTTTCTTTGAGACAACTGTTTTGGATAATCTTACACTCAGATGACAAACTTTAATCCAACAATAATTTCAATTATTAATTCTGAATAAAACTAATATTGTTTAGTATTCTACAATACCCCATTCAAGAAGTTTGAGAAACCTTAAACAAACTGAGAAATATATTTAATGGTTGATGTGCAATCTACAAAGTTTACTGAATAGTTTAAAGACCAAAGGGTTAGAGATTCTTCACTTTGAATCATGTTTGTTCTGATTTCATTATTATAATCCAAACATAAGATGTTATCTTTATGTAAAAATATATACACCTAGATGACAAACTTTGATCCAACAATAATTTTAGTTATTGATTCTGAAAGAAAATAACAATGTTTAGTATTCCACAATACCCAAGCCTAGAATTTTGAGAAACCTTAAATCAACTTAAAGATACATTGACTGCTGTGCAATCTACAAAGTTTGCTAAATAGTTTAAAGAACAAAGGTTTTGAGATATTTTACTTTGAGCTGTGTTTGTTCTGATTTCATTATTATATTCCTTACAAAATATTTAATCTTAATGAAAAAAAATACAGTATAAACAAATAACATTGAATGCAATGACCACGAAGGGACTCGAATCCTCAATCTTCTGATCCGAAGTCAGACGCCTTATCCATTAGACCACGTGGTCAATGTCTGTCCAAAGATTAACGCCTAAGAAAGTATAGTAATATAAAGATTCAAGTAAAAGACATATTTGTTTTGTTTCTTTGAGACAACTGTTTTGGATAATCTTACACTCAGATGACAAACTTTAATCCAACAATAATTTCAATTATTAATTCTGAATAAAACTAATATTGTTTAGTATTCTACAATACCCCATTCAAGAAGTTTGAGAAACCTTAAACAAACTGAGAAATATATTTAATGTTGATGTGCAATCTACAAAGTTTACTGAATAGTTTAAAGACCAAAGGGTTAGAGATTCTTCACTTTGAATCATGTTTGATCTGATTTCATTATTATAATCCAAACATAAGATGTTATCTTTATGTAAAAATATATAAACCTAGATGACAAACTTTGATCCAACAATAATTTTAGTTATTGATTCTGAAAGAAAATAATAATGTTTAGTATTCCACAATACCCAAGCCTAGAATTTTGAGAAACCTTAAATCAACTTAAAGATACATTGACTGCTGTGCAATCTACAAAGTTTGCTAAATAGTTTAAAGAACAAAGGTTTTGAGATATTTTACTTTGAGCTGTGTTTGTTCTGATTTCATTATTATATTCCTTACAAAATATTTAATCTTAATGAAAAAAATACAGTATAAACAAATAACATTGAATGCAATGACCAAGAAGGGACTCGAACCCTCAATCTTCTGATCCGAAGTCAGACGCCTTATCGATTAGGCCACGTGGTCAATGTCTGTCCAAAGATTAACGCCTAAGAAAGTATAGTAATATAAAGATTCAAGTAAAAAACATATTTGTTTTGTTTCTTTGAGACAACTGTTTTGGATAATCTTACACTCAGATGACAAACTTTAATCCAACAATAATTTCAATTATTAATTCTGAATAAAACTAATATTGTTTAGTATTCTACAATACCCCATTCAAGAAGTTTGAGAAACCTTAAACAAACTGAGAAATATATTTAATGGTTGATGTGCAATCTACAAAGTTTACTGAATAGTTTAAAGACCAAAGGGTTAGAGATTCTTCACTTTGAATCATGTTTGTTCTGATTTCATTATTATAATCCAAACATAAGATGTTATCTTTATGTAAAAATATATACACCTAGATGACAAACTTTGATCCAACAATAATTTTAGTTATTGATTCTGAAAGAAAATAACAATGTTTAGTATTCCACAATACCCAAGCCTAGAATTTTGAGAAACCTTAAATCAACTTAAAGATACATTGACTGCTGTGCAATCTACAAAGTTTGCTAAATAGTTTAAAGAACAAAGGTTTTGAGATATTTTACTTTGAGCTGTGTTTGTTCTGATTTCATTATTATATTCCTTACAAAATATTTAATCTTAATGAAAAAAAATACAGTATAAACAAATAACATTGAATGCAATGACCACGAAGGGACTCGAATCCTCAATCTTCTGATCCGAAGTCAGACGCCTTATCCATTAGACCACGTGGTCAATGTCTGTCCAAAGATTAACGCCTAAGAAAGTATAGTAATATAAAGATTCAAGTAAAAGACATATTTGTTTTGTTTCTTTGAGACAACTGTTTTGGATAATCTTACACTCAGATGACAAACTTTAATCCAACAATAATTTCAATTATTAATTCTGAATAAAACTAATATTGTTTAGTATTCTACAATACCCCATTCAAGAAGTTTGAGAAACCTTAAACAAACTGAGAAATATATTTAATGTTGATGTGCAATCTACAAAGTTTACTGAATAGTTTAAAGACCAAAGGGTTAGAGATTCTTCACTTTGAATCATGTTTGATCTGATTTCATTATTATAATCCAAACATAAGATGTTATCTTTATGTAAAAATATATAAACCTAGATGACAAACTTTGATCCAACAATAATTTTAGTTATTGATTCTGAAAGAAAATAATAATGTTTAGTATTCCACAATACCCAAGCCTAGAATTTTGAGAAACCTTAAATCAACTTAAAGATACATTGACTGCTGTGCAATCTACAAAGTTTGCTAAATAGTTTAAAGAACAAAGGTTTTGAGATATTTTACTTTGAGCTGTGTTTGTTCTGATTTCATTATTATATTCCTTACAAAATATTTAATCTTAATGAAAAAAATACAGTATAAACAAATAACATTGAATGCAATGACCAAGAAGGGACTCGAACCCTCAATCTTCTGATCCGAAGTCAGACGCCTTATCGATTAGGCCACGTGGTCAATGTCTGTCTAAAGATTAACGCCTAAGAAAGTATAGTAATATAAAGATTCAAGTAAAAAACACATTTGTTTTGTTTCTTTGAGACAACTGTTTTGGATAATCTTACACTCAGATGACAAACTTTAATCCAACAATAATTTCAATTATTCATTCTGAATAAAACTAATATTGTTTAGTATTCTACAATACCCCATTCAAGAAGTTTGAGAAACCTTAAACAAACTGAGAAATATATTTAATGGTTGATGTGCAATCTACAAAGTTTACTGAATAGTTTAAAGACCAAAGGGTTAGAGATTCTTCACTTTGAATCATGTTTGTTCTGATTTCATTATTATAATCCAAACATAAGATGTTATCTTTATGTAAAAATATATACACATAGATGTCAAACTTTGATCCAACAATAATTTTAGTTATTGATTCTGAAAGAAAATAATAATGTTTAGTATTCCACAATACCCAAGCCTAGAATTTTGAGAAACCTTAAATCAACTTAAAGATACATTGACTGCTGTGCAATCTGCAAAGTTTGCTAAATAGTTTAAAGAACAAAGGTTTTGAGATATTTTACTTTGAGCTGTGTTTGTTCTGCTTTCATTATTATATTCCTTACAAAATATTTAATCTTAATGAAAAAAATACAGTATAAACAAATAACATTGAATGCAATGACCACGAAGGGACTCGAACCTTCAATCTTCTGATCCAAAGTCAGACGGTTTATCCATTAGGCCACGTGGTCAATGTCTGTCCAAACATTAAAGCCTAAGAAAGTATAGTAATATAAAGATTCAAGTAAAAAACATATTTGTTTTGTTTCTTTGAGACAACTGTTTTGGATAATCTTACACTCAGATGACAAACTTTAATCCAACAATAATTTCAATTATTAATTCTGAATAAAACTAATATTGTTTAGTATTCTACAATACCCCATTCAAGAAGTTTGAGAAACCTTAAACAAACTGAGAAATATATTTAATGTTGATGTGCAATCTACAAAGTTTACTGAATAGTTAAAAGACCAAAAGGTTAGAGATTCTTCACTTTGAATCATGTTTGATCTGATTTCATTATTATAATCCAAACATAAGATGTTATCTTTATCTAAAAATATATACACTTAGATGTCAAACTTTGATCCAACAATAATTTTAGTTATTGATTCTGAAAGAAAATAATAATGTTTAGTATTCCACAATACCCAAGCCTAGAATTTTGAGAAACCTTAAATCAACTTAAAGATACATTGACTGCTGTGCAATCTGCAAAGTTTGCTAAATAGTTTAAAGAACAAAGGTTTTGAGATATTTTACTTTGAGCTGTGTTTGTTCTGATTTCATTATTATATTCCTTACAAAATATTTAATCTTAATGAAAAAAATGCAGTATAAACAAATAACATTGAATGCAATGACCACGAAGGGGCTCGAACCCTCAATCTTCTGATCCGAAGTCAGATGCCTTATCCATTAGGCCACGTGGTCAATGTCTGTGCAAAGTTTAACGCCTAAGAAAGTATAGTAATATAAAGATTCAAGTAAAAAACATTTGTTTTATTTCTTTGAGACAACTGTTTTGGATAATCTTACACTCAAATGTCAAACTTTAATCCAACAATAATTTCAATTATTAATTCTGAATAAAACTAATATTGTTTAGTATTCTACAATACCCCATTCAAGAAGTTTGAGAAACCTTAAACAAACTGAGAAATATATTTAATGGTTGATGTGCAATCTACAAAGTTTACTGAATAGTTTATAGACCAAAAGGTTAGAGATTCTTCACTTTGAATCATGTTTGATCTGATTTCATTATTATAATCCAAACATAAGATGTTATCTTTATCTAAAAATATATACACATAGATGTCAAACTTTGATCCAACAATAATTTTAGTTATTGATTCTGAAAGAAAATAATAATGTTTAGTATTCCACAATACCCAAGCCTAGAATTTTGAGAAACCTTAAATCAACTTAAAGATACATTGACTGCTGTGCAATCTACAAAGTTTGCTAAATAGTTTAAAGAACAAAGGTTTTGAGATATTTTACTTTGAGCTGTGTTTGTTCTGCTTTCATTATTATATTCCTTACAAAATATTTAATCTTAATGAAAAAAATACAGTATAAACAAATAACATTGAATGCAATGACCACGAAGGGGCTCGAACCCTCAATCTTCTGATCCGAAGTCAGATGCCTTATCCATTAGGCCACGTGGTCAATGTCTGTGCAAAGTTTAACGCCTAAGAAAGTATAGTAATATAAAGATTCAAGTAAAAAACATTTGTTTTATTTCTTTGAGACAACTGTTTTGGATAATCTTACACTCAAATGTCAAACTTTAATCCAACAATAATTTCAATTATTAATTCTGAATAAAACTAATATTGTTTAGTATTCTACAATACCCCATTCAAGAAGTTTGAGAAACCTTAAACAAACTGAGAAATATATTTAATGGTTGATGTGCAATCTACAAAGTTTACTGAATAGTTTATAGACCAAAAGGTTAGAGATTCTTCACTTTGAATCATGTTTGATCTGATTTCATTATTATAATCCAAACATAAGATGTTATCTTTATCTAAAAATATATACACATAGATGTCAAACTTTGATCCAACAATAATTTTAGTTATTGATTCTGAAAGAAAATAATAATGTTTAGTATTCCACAATACCCAAGCCTAGAATTTTGAGAAACCTTAAATCAACTTAAAGATACATTGACTGCTGTGCAATCTACAAAGTTTGCTAAATAGTTTAAAGAACAAAGGTTTTGAGATATTTTACTTTGAGCTGTGTTTGTTCTGCTTTCATTATTATATTCCTTACAAAATATTTAATCTTAATGAAAAAAATACAGTATAAACAAATAACATTGAATGCAATGACCACGAAGGGACTCGAACCTTCAATCTTCTGATCCAAAGTCAGACGCCTTATCCATTAGGCCACGTGGTCAATGTCTGTCCAAACATTAAAGCCTAAGAAAGTATAGTAATATAAAGATTCAAGTAAAAAACATATTTGTTTTGTTTCTTTGAGACAACTGTTTTGGATAATCTTACACTCAGATGACAAACTTTAATCCAACAATAATTTCAATTATTAATTCTGAATAAAACTAATATTGTTTAGTATTCTACAATACCCCATTCAAGAAGTTTGAGAAACCTTAAACAAACTGAGAAATATATTTAATGGTTGATGTGCAATCTACAAAGTTTACTGAATAGTTAAAAGACCAAAAGGTTAGAGATTCTTCACTTTGAATCATGTTTGATCTGATTTCATTATTATAATCCAAACATAAGATGTTATCTTTATCTAAAAATATATACACTTAGATGTCAAACTTTGATCCAACAATAATTTTAGTTATTGATTCTGAAAGAAAATAATAATGTTTAGTATTCCACAATACCCAAGCCTAGAATTTTGAGAAACCTTAAATCAACTTAAAGATACATTGACTGCTGTGCAATCTACAAAGTTTGCTAAATAGTTTAAAGAACAAAGGTTTTGAGATATTTTACTTTGAGCTGTGTTTGTTCTGATTTCATTATTATATTCCTTACAAAATATTTAATCTTAATGAAAAAAATACAGTATAAACAAATAACATTGAATGCAATGACCACGAAGGGACTCAAATCCTCAATCTTCTGATCCGAAGTCAGACGCCTTATCCATTAGACCACGTGGTCAATGTCTGTCCAAAGATTAACGCCTAAGAAAGTATAGTAATATAAAGATTCAAGTAAAAAACATATTTGTTTTGTTTCTTTGAGACAACTGTTTTGGATAATCTTACTCTCAGATGACAAACTTTAATCCAACAATAATTTCAATTATTAATTCTGATTAAAACTAATATTGTTTAGTATTCTACAATACCCCATTCAAGAAGTTTGAGAAACCTTAAACAAACTGAGAAATATATTTAATGTTGATGTGCAATCTACAAAGTTTACTGAATAGTTTAAAGACCAAAGGGTTAGAGATTCTTCACTTTGAATCATGTTTGATCTGATTTCATTATTATAATCCAAACATAAGATGTTATCTTTATGTAAAAATATATAAACCTAGATGACAAACTTTGATCCAACAATAATTTTAGTTATTGATTCTGAAAGAAAATAATAATGTTTAGTATTCCACAATACCCAAGCCTAGAATTTTGAGAAACCTTAAATCAACTTAAAGATACATTGACTGCTGTGCAATCTACAAAGTTTGCTAAATAGTTTAAAGAACAAAGGTTTTGAGATATTTTACTTTGAGCTGTGTTTGTTCTGATTTCATTATTATATTCCTTACAAAATATTTAATCTTAATGAAAAAAATACAGTATAAACAAATAACATTGAATGCAATGACCACGAAGGGGCTCGAACCCTCAATCTTCTGATCCGAAGTCAGATGCCTTATCCATTAGGCCACGTGGTCAATGTCTGTGCAAAGTTTAACGCCTAAGAAAGTATAGTAATATAAAGATTCAAGTAAAAAACATTTGTTTTATTTCTTTGAGACAACTGTTTTGGATAATCTTACACTCAAATGTCAAACTTTAATCCAACAATAATTTCAATTATTAATTCTGAATAAAACTAATATTGTTTAGTATTCTACAATACCCCATTCAAGAAGTTTGAGAAACCTTAAACAAACTGAGAAATATATTTAATGGTTGATGTGCAATCTACAAAGTTTACTGAATAGTTTATAGACCAAAAGGTTAGAGATTCTTCACTTTGAATCATGTTTGATCTGATTTCATTATTATAATCCAAACATAAGATGTTATCTTTATCTAAAAATATATACACATAGATGTCAAACTTTGATCCAACAATAATTTTAGTTATTGATTCTGAAAGAAAATAATAATGTTTAGTATTCCACAATACCCAAGCCTAGAATTTTGAGAAACCTTAAATCAACTTAAAGATACATTGACTGCTGTGCAATCTACAAAGTTTGCTAAATAGTTTAAAGAACAAAGGTTTTGAGATATTTTACTTTGAGCTGTGTTTGTTCTGCTTTCATTATTATATTCCTTACAAAATATTTAATCTTAATGAAAAAAATACAGTATAAACAAATAACATTGAATGCAATGACCACGAAGGGACTCGAATCCTCAATCTTCTGATCCAAAGTCAGACGCCTTATCCATTAGACCACGTGGTCAATGTCTGTCCAAAGATTAACGCCTAAGAAAGTATAGTAATATAAAGATTCAAGTAAAAAACATATTTGTTTTGTTTCTTTGAGACAACTGTTTTGGATAATCTTACACTCAGATGACAAACTTTAATCCAACAATAATTTCAATTATTAATTCTGATTAAAACTAATATTGTTTAGTATTCTACAATACCCCATTCAAGAAGTTTGAGAAACCTTAAACAAACTGAGAAATATATTTAATGTTGATGTGCAATCTACAAAGTTTACTGAATAGTTTAAAGACCAAAGGGTTAGAGATTCTTCACTTTGAATCATGTTTGATCTGATTTCATTATTATAATCCAAACATAAGATGTTATCTTTATGTAAAAATATATAAACCTAGATGACAAATTTTGATCCAACAATAATTTTAGTTATTGATTCTGAAAGAAAATAATAATGTTTAGTATTCCACAATACCCAAGCCTAGAATTTTGAGAAACCTTAAATCAACTTAAAGATACATTGACTGCTGTGCAATCTACAAAGTTTGCTAAATAGTTTAAAGAACAAAGGTTTTGAGATATTTTACTTTGAGCTGTGTTTGTTCTGATTTCATTATTATATTCCTTACAAAATATTTAATCTTAATGAAAAAAATACAGTATAAACAAATAACATTGAATGCAATGACCACGAAGGGGCTCGAACCCTCAATCTTCTGATCCGAAGTCAGATGCCTTATCCATTAGGCCACGTGGTCAATGTCTGTGCAAAGTTTAACGCCTAAGAAAGTATAGTAATATAAAGATTCAAGTAAAAAACATTTGTTTTATTTCTTTGAGACAACTGTTTTGGATAATCTTACACTCAAATGTCAAACTTTAATCCAACAATAATTTCAATTATTAATTCTGAATAAAACTAATATTGTTTAGTATTCTACAATACCCCATTCAAGAAGTTTGAGAAACCTTAAACAAACTGAGAAATATATTTAATGGTTGATGTGCAATCTACAAAGTTTACTGAATAGTTTATAGACCAAAAGGTTAGAGATTCTTCACTTTGAATCATGTTTGATCTGATTTCATTATTATAATCCAAACATAAGATGTTATCTTTATCTAAAAATATATACACATAGATGTCAAACTTTGATCCAACAATACTTTTAGTTATTGATTCTGAAAGAAAATAATAATGTTTAGTATTCCACAATACCCAAGCCTAGAATTTTGAGAAACCTTAAATCAACTTAAAGATACATTGACTGCTGTGCAATCTACAAAGTTTGCTAAATAGTTTAAAGAACAAAGGTTTTGAGATATTTTACTTTGAGCTGTGTTTGTTCTGCTTTCATTATTATATTCCTTACAAAATATTTAATCTTAATGAAAAAAATACAGTATAAACAAATAACATTGAATGCAATGACCACGAAGGGACTCGAACCTTCAATCTTCTGATCCAAAGTCAGACGCCTTATCCATTAGGCCACGTGGTCAATGTCTGTCCAAACATTAAAGCCTAAGAAAGTATAGTAATATAAAGATTCAAGTAAAAAACATATTTGTTTTGTTTCTTTGAGACAACTGTTTTGGATAATCTTACACTCAGATGACAAACTTTAATCCAACAATAATTTCAATTATTAATTCTGAATAAAACTAATATTGTTTAGTATTCTACAATACCCCATTCAAGAAGTTTGAGAAACCTTAAACAAACTGAGAAATATATTTAATGGTTGATGTGCAATCTACAAAGTTTACTGAATAGTTAAAAGACCAAAAGGTTAGAGATTCTTCACTTTGAATCATGTTTGATCTGATTTCATTATTATAATCCAAACATAAGATGTTATCTTTATCTAAAAATATATACACTTAGATGTCAAACTTTGATCCAACAATAATTTTAGTTATTGATTCTGAAAGAAAATAATAATGTTTAGTATTCCACAATACCCAAGCCTAGAATTTTGAGAAACCTTAAATCAACTTAAAGATACATTGACTGCTGTGCAATCTACAAAGTTTGCTAAATAGTTTAAAGAACAAAGGTTTTGAGATATTTTACTTTGAGCTGTGTTTGTTCTGATTTCATTATTATATTCCTTACAAAATATTTAATCTTAATGAAAAAAATACAGTATAAACAAATAACATTGAATGCAATGACCACGAAGGGACTCAAATCCTCAATCTTCTGATCCGAAGTCAGACGCCTTATCCATTAGACCACGTGGTCAATGTCTGTCCAAAGATTAACGCCTAAGAAAGTATAGTAATATAAAGATTCAAGTAAAAAACATATTTGTTTTGTTTCTTTGAGACAACTGTTTTGGATAATCTTACTCTCAGATGACAAACTTTAATCCAACAATAATTTCAATTATTAATTCTGATTAAAACTAATATTGTTTAGTATTCTACAATACCCCATTCAAGAAGTTTGAGAAACCTTAAACAAACTGAGAAATATATTTAATGTTGATGTGCAATCTACAAAGTTTACTGAATAGTTTAAAGACCAAAGGGTTAGAGATTCTTCACTTTGAATCATGTTTGATCTGATTTCATTATTATAATCCAAACATAAGATGTTATCTTTATGTAAAAATATATAAACCTAGATGACAAACTTTGATCCAACAATAATTTTAGTTACTGATTCTGAAAGAAAATAATAATGTTTAGTATTCCACAATACCCAAGCCTAGAATTTTGAGAAACCTTAAATCAACTTAAAGATACATTGACTGCTGTGCAATCTACAAAGTTTGCTAAATAGTTTAAAGAACAAAGGTTTTGAGATATTTTACTTTGAGCTGTGTTTGTTCTGATTTCATTATTATATTCCTTACAAAATATTTAATCTTAATGAAAAAAATACAGTATAAACAAATAACATTGAATGCAATGACCACGAAGGGGCTCGAACCCTCAATCTTCTGATCCGAAGTCAGATGCCTTATCCATTAGGCCACGTGGTCAATGTCTGTGCAAAGTTTAACGCCTAAGAAAGTATAGTAATATAAAGATTCAAGTAAAAAACATTTGTTTTATTTCTTTGAGACAACTGTTTTGGATAATCTTACACTCAAATGTCAAACTTTAATCCAACAATAATTTCAATTATTAATTCTGAATAAAACTAATATTGTTTAGTATTCTACAATACCCCATTCAAGAAGTTTGAGAAACCTTAAACAAACTGAGAAATATATTTAATGGTTGATGTGCAATCTACAAAGTTTACTGAATAGTTTATAGACCAAACGGTTAGAGATTCTTCACTTTGAATCATGTTTGATCTGATTTCATTATTATAATCCAAACATAAGATGTTATCTTTATCTAAAAATATATACACATAGATGTCAAACTTTGATCCAACAATAATTTTAGTTATTGATTCTGAAAGAAAATAATAATGTTTAGTATTCCACAATACCCAAGCCTAGAATTTTGAGAAACCTTAAATCAACTTAAAGATACATTGACTGCTGTGCAATCTACAAAGTTTGCTAAATAGTTTAAAGAACAAAGGTTTTGAGATATTTTACTTTGAGCTGTGTTTGTTCTGCTTTCATTATTATATTCCTTACAAAATATTTAATCTTAATGAAAAAAATACAGTATAAACAAATAACATTGAATGCAATGACCACGAAGGGACTCGAATCCTCAATCTTCTGATCCAAAGTCAGACGCCTTATCCATTAGACCACGTGGTCAATGTCTGTCCAAAGATTAACGCCTAAGAAAGTATAGTAATATAAAGATTCAAGTAAAAAACATATTTGTTTTGTTTCTTTGAGACAACTGTTTTGGATAATCTTACACTCAGATGACAAACTTTAATCCAACAATAATTTCAATTATTAATTCTGATTAAAACTAATATTGTTTAGTATTCTACAATACCCCATTCAAGAAGTTTGAGAAACCTTAAACAAACTGAGAAATATATTTAATGTTGATGTGCAATCTACAAAGTTTACTGAATAGTTTAAAGACCAAAGGGTTAGAGATTCTTCACTTTGAATCATGTTTGATCTGATTTCATTATTATAATCCAAACATAAGATGTTATCTTTATGTAAAAATATATAAACCTAGATGACAAATTTTGATCCAACAATAATTTTAGTTATTGATTCTGAAAGAAAATAATAATGTTTAGTATTCCACAATACCCAAGCCTAGAATTTTGAGAAACCTTAAATCAACTTAAAGATACATTGACTGCTGTGCAATCTACAAAGTTTGCTAAATAGTTTAAAGAACAAAGGTTTTGAGATATTTTACTTTGAGCTGTGTTTGTTCTGATTTCATTATTATATTCCTTACAAAATATTTAATCTTAATGAAAAAAATACAGTATAAACAAATAACATTGAATGCAATGACCACGAAGGGGCTCGAACCCTCAATCTTCTGATCCGAAGTCAGATGCCTTATCCATTAGGCCACGTGGTCAATGTCTGTGCAAAGTTTAACGCCTAAGAAAGTATAGTAATATAAAGATTCAAGTAAAAAACATTTGTTTTGTTTCTTTGAGACAACTGTTTTGGATAATCTTACACTCAGATGTCAAACTTTAACCCAACAATAATTTCAATTATTAATTCTGAATAAAACTAATATTGTTTAGTATTCTACAATACCCCATTCAAGAAGTTTGAGAAACCTTAAACAAACTGAGAAATATATTTAATGGTTGATGTGCAATCTACAAAGTGTACTGAACAGTTTATAGACCAAAAGGTTAGAGATTCTTCACTTTGAATCATGTTTGATCTGATTTAATTATTATAATCCAAACATAAGATGTTATCTTTATCTAAAAATATATACACATAGATGTCAAACTTTGATCCAACAATAATTTTAGTTATTGATTCTGAAAGAAAATAATAATGTTTAGTATTCCACAATACCCAAGCCTAGAATTTTGAGAAACCTTAAATCAACTTAAAGATACATTGACTGCTGTGCAATCTACAAAGTTTGCTAAATAGTTTAAAGAACAAAGGTTTTGAGATATTTTACTTTGAGCTGTGTTTGTTCTGCTTTCATTATTATATTCCTTACAAAATATTTAATCTTAATGAAAAAAATACAGTATAAACAAATAACATTGAATGCAATGACCATGAAGGGACTCGAACCTTCAATCTTCTGATCCAAAGTCAGACGCCTTATCCATTAGGCCACGTGGTCAATGTCTGTCCAAACTTTAAAGCCTAAGAAAGTATAGTAATATAAAGATTCAAGTAAAAAACATATTTGTTTTGTTTCTTTGAGACAACTGTTTTGGATAATCTTACACTCAGATGACAAACTTTAATCCAACAATAATTTCAATTATTAATTCTGAATAAAACTAATATTGTTTAGTATTCTACAATACCCCATTCAAGAAGTTTGAGAAACCTTAAACAAACTGAAAAATATATTTAATGGTTGATGTGCAATCTACAAAGTTTACTGAATAGTTAAAAGACCAAAAGGTTAGAGATTCTTCACTTTGAATCATGTTTGATCTGATTTCATTATTATAATCCAAACATAAGATGTTATCTTTATCTAAAAATATATACACTTAGATGTCAAACTTTGATCCAACAATAATTTTAGTTATTGATTCTGAAAGAAAATAATAATGTTTAGTATTCCACAATACCCAAGCCTAGAATTTTGAGAAACCTTAAATCAACTTAAAGATACATTGACTGCTGTGCAATCTACAAAGTTTGCTAAATAGTTTAAAGAACAAAGGTTTTGAGATATTTTACTTTGAGCTGTGTTTGTTCTGCTTTCATTATTATATTCCTTACAAAATATTTAATCTTAATGAAAAAAATACAGTATAAACAAATAACATTGAATGCAATGACCACGAAGGGACTCGAATCCTCAATCTTCTGATCCAAAGTCAGACGCCTTATCCATTAGACCACGTGGTCAATGTCTGTCCAAAGATTAACGCCTAAGAAAGTATAGTAATATAAAGATTCAAGTAAAAAACATATTTGTTTTGTTTCTTTGAGACAACTGTTTTGGATAATCTTACACTCAGATGACAAACTTTAATCCAACAATAATTTCAATTATTAATTCTGATTAAAACTAATATTGTTTAGTATTCTACAATACCCCATTCAAGAAGTTTGAGAAACCTTAAACAAACTGAGAAATATATTTAATGTTGATGTGCAATCTACAAAGTTTACTGAATAGTTTAAAGACCAAAGGGTTAGAGATTCTTCACTTTGAATCATGTTTGATCTGATTTCATTATTATAATCCAAACATAAGATGTTATCTTTATGTAAAAATATATAAACCTAGATGACAAATTTTGATCCAACAATAATTTTAGTTATTGATTCGGAAAGAAAATAATAATGTTTAGTATTCCACAATACCCAAGCCTAGAATTTTGAGAAACCTTAAATCAACTTAAAGATACATTGACTGCTGTGCAATCTACAAAGTTTGCTAAATAGTTTAAAGAACAAAGGTTTTGAGATATTTTACTTTGAGCTGTGTTTGTTCTGATTTCATTATTATATTCCTTACAAAATATTTAATCTTAATGAAAAAAATACAGTATAAACAAATAACATTGAATGCAATGACCACGAAGGGGCTCGAACCCTCAATCTTCTGATCCGAAGTCAGATGCCTTATCCATTAGGCCACGTGGTCAATGTCTGTGCAAAGTTTAACGCCTAAGAAAGTATAGTAATATAAAGATTCAAGTAAAAAACATTTGTTTTGTTTCTTTGAGACAACTGTTTTGGATAATCTTACACTCAGATGTCAAACTTTAACCCAACAATAATTTCAATTATTAATTCTGAATAAAACTAATATTGTTTAGTATTCTACAATACCCCATTCAAGAAGTTTGAGAAACCTTAAACAAACTGAGAAATATATTTAATGGTTGATGTGCAATCTACAAAGTGTACTGAATAGTTTATAGACCAAAAGGTTAGAGATTCTTCACTTTGAATCATGTTTGATCTGATTTAATTATTATAATCCAAACATAAGATGTTATCTTTATCTAAAAATATATACACATAGATGTCAAACTTTGATCCAACAATAATTTTAGTTATTGATTCTGAAAGAAAATAATAATGTTTAGTATTCCACAATACCCAAGCCTAGAATTTTGAGAAACCTTAAATCAACTTAAAGATACATTGACTGCTGTGCAATCTACAAAGTTTGCTAAATAGTTTAAAGAACAAAGGTTTTGAGATATTTTACTTTGAGCTGTGTTTGTTCTGCTTTCATTATTATATTCCTTACAAAATATTTAATCTTAATGAAAAAAATACAGTATAAACAAATAACATTGAATGCAATGACCATGAAGGGACTCGAACCTTCAATCTTCTGATCCAAAGTCAGACGCCTTATCCATTAGGCCACGTGGTCAATGTCTGTCCAAACTTTAAAGCCTAAGAAAGTATAGTAATATAAAGATTCAAGTAAAAAACATATTTGTTTTGTTTCTTTGAGACAACTGTTTTGGATAATCTTACACTCAGATGACAAACTTTAATCCAACAATAATTTCAATTATTAATTCTGAATAAAACTAATATTGTTTAGTATTCTACAATACCCCATTCAAGAAGTTTGAGAAACCTTAAACAAACTGAAAAATATATTTAATGGTTGATGTGCAATCTACAAAGTTTACTGAATAGTTAAAAGACCAAAAGGTTAGAGATTCTTCACTTTGAATCATGTTTGATCTGATTTCATTATTATAATCCAAACATAAGATGTTATCTTTATCTAAAAATATATACACTTAGATGTCAAACTTTGATCCAACAATAATTTTAGTTATTGATTCTGAAAGAAAATAATAATGTTTAGTATTCCACAATACCCAAGCCTAGAATTTTGAGAAACCTTAAATCAACTTAAAGATACATTGACTGCTGTGCAATCTACAAAGTTTGCTAAATAGTTTAAAGAACAAAGGTTTTGAGATATTTTACTTTGAGCTGTGTTTGTTCTGATTTCATTATTATATTCCTTACAAAATATTTAATCTTAATGAAAAAAATACAGTATAAACAAATAACATTGAATGCAATGACCACGAAGGGACTCGAATCCTCAATCTTCTGATCCGAAGTCAGACGCCTTATCCATTAGACCACGTGGTCAATGTCTGTCCAAAGATTAACGCCTAAGAAAGTATAGTAATATAAAGATTAAAGTAAAAACATATTTGTTTTGTTTCTTTGAGACAACTGTTTTGGATAATCTTACACTCAGATGACAAACTTTAATCCAACAATAATTTCAATTATTAATTCTGAATAAAACTAATATTGTTTAGTATTCTACAATACCCCATTCAAGAAGTTTGAGAAACCTTAAACAAACTGAGAAATATATTTAATGGTTGATGTGCAATCTACAAAGTTTACTGAATAGTTAAAAGACCAAAAGGTTAGAGATTCTTCACTTTGAATTATGTTTGATCTGATTTCATTATTATAATCCAAACATAAGATGTTATCTTTATCTAAAAATATATACACTTAGATGTCAAACTTTGATCCAACAATAATTTTAGTTATTGATTCTGAAAGAAAATAATAATGTTTAGTATTCCGCAATACCCAAGCCTAGAATTTTGAGAAACCTTAAATCAACTTAAAGATACATTGACTGCTGTGCAATCTACAAAGTTTGCTAAATAGTTTAAAGAACAAAGGTTTTGAGATATTTTACTTTGAGCTGTGTTTGTTCTGATTTCATTATTATATTCCTTACATAATATTTAATCTTAATGAAAAAAATACAGTATAAACAAATAACATTGAATGCAATGACCACGAAGTGACTCGAATCCACAATCTTCTGATCCGAAGTCAGACGCCTTATCCATTAGACCACGTGGTCAATGTCTGTCCAAACATTAACGCCTTAGAAAGTATAGTAATATAAAGATTAAAGTAAAAACATATTTGTTTTGTTTCTTTGAGACAACTGTTTTGGATAATCTTACACTCAGATGACAAACTTTAATCCAACAATAATTTCAATTATTAATTCTGAATAAAACTAATATTGTTTAGTATTCTACAATACCCCATTCAAGAAGTTTGAGAAACCTTAAACAAACTGAGAAATATATTTAATGGTTGATGTGCAATCTACAAAGTTTACTGAACAGTTAAAAGACCTAAAGGTTAGAGATTCTTCACTTTGAATCATGTTTGATCTGATTTCATTATTATAATCCAAACATAAGATGTTATCTTTATCTAAAAATATATACACTTAGATGTCAAATTTTGATCCAACAATAATTTTAGTTATTTATTCTGAAAGAAAATAATAATGTTTAGTATTCCACAATACCCAAACCTAGAATTTTGAGAAACCTTAAATCAACTTAAAGA
>NC_086451.1:375824058-375849058 GCF_028390025.1 Pseudophryne corroboree
CCTAAGAAAGTATAGTAATATAAAGATTCAAGTAAAAAACATTTGTTTTGTTTCTTTGAGACAACTGTTTTGGATAATCTTACACTCAGATGTCAAACTTTAACCCAACAATAATTTCAATTATTAATTCTGAATAAAACTAATATTGTTTAGTATTCTACAATACCCCATTCAAGAAGTTTGAGAAACCTTAAACAAACTGAGAAATATATTTAATGGTTGATGTGCAATCTACAAAGTGTACTGAATAGTTTATAGACCAAAAGGTTAGAGATTCTTCACTTTGAATCATGTTTGATCTGATTTCATTATTATAATCCAAACATAAGATGTTATCTTTATCTAAAAATATATACACATAGATGTCAAACTTTGATCCAACAATAATTTTAGTTATTGATTCTGAAAGAAAATAATAATGTTTAGTATTCCACAATACCCAAGCCTAGAATTTTGAGAAACCTTAAATCAACTTAAAGATACATTGACTGCTGTGCAATCTACAAAGTTTGCTAAATAGTTTAAAGAACAAAGGTTTTGAGATATTTTACTTTGAGCTGTGTTTGTTCTGCTTTCATTATTATATTCCTTACAAAATATTTAATCTTAATGAAAAAAATACAGTATAAACAAATAACATTGAATGCAATGACCATGAAGGGACTCGAACCTTCAATCTTCTGATCCAAAGTCAGACGCCTTATCCATTAGGCCACGTGGTCAATGTCTGTCCAAACTTTAAAGCCTAAGAAAGTATAGTAATATAAAGATTCAAGTAAAAAACATATTTGTTTTGTTTCTTTGAGACAACTGTTTTGGATAATCTTACACTCAGATGACAAACTTTAATCCAACAATAATTTCAATTATTAATTCTGAATAAAACTAATATTGTTTAGTATTCTACAATACCCCATTCAAGAAGTTTGAGAAACCTTAAACAAACTGAAAAATATATTTAATGGTTGATGTGCAATCTACAAAGTTTACTGAATAGTTAAAAGACCAAAAGGTTAGAGATTCTTCACTTTGAATCATGTTTGATCTGATTTCATTATTATAATCCAAACATAAGATGTTATCTTTATCTAAAAATATATACACTTAGATGTCAAACTTTGATCCAACAATAATTTTAGTTATTGATTCTGAAAGAAAATAATAATGTTTAGTATTCCACAATACCCAAGCCTAGAATTTTGAGAAACCTTAAATCAACTTAAAGATACATTGACTGCTGTGCAATCTACAAAGTTTGCTAAATAGTTTAAAGAACAAAGGTTTTGAGATATTTTACTTTGAGCTGTGTTTGTTCTGATTTCATTATTATATTCCTTACATAATATTTAATCTTAATGAAAAAAATACAGTATAAACAAATAACATTGAATGCAATGACCACGAAGGGACTCGAATCCTCAATCTTCTGATCCGAAGTCAGACGCCTTATCCATTAGACCACGTGGTCAATGTCTGTCCAAAGATTAACGCCTAAGAAAGTATAGTAATATAAAGATTAAAGTAAAAACATATTTGTTTTGTTTCTTTGAGACAACTGTTTTGGATAATCTTACACTCAGATGACAAACTTTAATCCAACAATAATTTCAATTATTAATTCTGAATAAAACTAATATTGTTTAGTATTCTACAATACCCCATTCAAGAAGTTTGAGAAACCTTAAACAAACTGAGAAATATATTTAATGGTTGATGTGCAATCTACAAAGTTTACTGAATAGTTAAAAGACCAAAAGGTTAGAGATTCTTCACTTTGAATCATGTTTGATCTGATTTCATTATTATAATCCAAACATAAGATGTTATCTTTATCTAAAAATATATACACTTAGATGTCAAACTTTGATCCAACAATAATTTTAGTTATTGATTCTGAAAGAAAATAATAATGTTTAGTATTCCGCAATACCCAAGCCTAGAATTTTGAGAAACCTTAAATCAACTTAAAGATACATTGACTGCTGTGCAATCTACAAAGTTTGCTAAATAGTTTAAAGAACAAAGGTTTTGAGATATTTTACTTTGAGCTGTGTTTGTTCTGATTTCATTATTATATTCCTTACATAATATTTAATCTTAATGAAAAAAATACAGTATAAACAAATAACATTGAATGCAATGACCACGAAAGGACTCGAATCCACAATCTTCTGATCCGAAGTCAGACGCCTTATCCATTAGACCACGTGGTCAATGTCTGTCCAAACATTAACGCCTTAGAAAGTATAGTAATATAAAGATTCAAGTAAAAAACATATTTGTTTTGTTTCTTTGAGACAACTGTTTTGGATAATCTTACACTCAGATGACAAACTTTAATCCAACAATAATTTCAATTATTAATTCTGAATAAAACTAATATTGTTTAGTATTCTACAATACCCCATTCAAGAAGTTTGAGAAACCTTAAACAAACTGAGAAATATATTTAATGGTTGATGTGCAATCTACAAAGTTTACTGAATAGTTAAAAGACCTAAAGGTTAGAGATTCTTCACTTTGAATCATGTTTGATCTGATTTCATTATTATAATCCAAACATAAGATGTTATCTTTATCTAAAAATATATACACTTAGATGTCAAACTTTGATCCAACAATAATTTTAGTTATTTATTCTGAAAGAAAATAATAATGTTTAGTATTCCACAATACCCAAACCTAGAATTTTGAGAAACCTTAAATCAACTTAAAGATACATTGACTGCTGTGCAATCTACAAAGTTTGCTAAATAGTTTAAAGAACAAAGGTTTTGAGATATTTTACTTTGAGCTGTGTTTGTTCTGATTTCATTATTATATTCCTTACATAATATTTAATCTTAATGAAAAAAATACAGTATAAACAAATAACATTGAATGCAATGACCACGAAGGGATTCGAATCCTCAATCTTCTGATCCGAAGTCAGACGCCTTATCCATTAGACCACGTGGTCAATGTCTGTCCAAAGATTAACGCCTAAGAAAGTATAGTAATATAAAGATTCAAGTAAAAAACATATTTGTTTTGTTTCTTTGAGACAACTGTTTTGGATAATCTTACACTCAGATGACAAACTTTAATCCAACAATAATTTCAATTATTAATTCAGAATAAAACTAATATTGTTTAGTATTCTACAATACCCCATTCAAGAAGTTTGAGAAACCTTAAACAAACTGAGAAATATATTTAATGGTTGATGTGCAATCTACAAAGTTTACTGAATAGTTTAAAGACCAAAGGGTTAGAGATTCTTCACTTTGAATCATGTTTGTTCTGATTTCATTATTATAATCCAAACATAAGATGTTATCTTTATGTAAAAATATATACACCTAGATGACAAACTTTGATCCAACAATAATTTTAGTTATTGATTCTGAAAGAAAATAACAATGTTTAGTATTCCACAATACCCAAGCATAGAATTTTGAGAAACCTTAAATCAACTTAAAGATACATTGACTGCTGTGCAATCTACAAAGTTTGCTAAATAGTTTAAAGAACAAAGGATTTGAGATATTTTACTTTGAGCTGTGTTTGTTCTGATTTCATTATTATATTCCTTACAAAATATTTAATCTTAATGAAAAAAATACAGTATAAACAAATAACATTGAATGCAATGACCACGAAGGGACTCGAATCCTCAATCTTCTGATCCGAAGTCAGACGCCTTATCCATTAGACCACGTGGTCAATGTCTGTCCAAAGATTAACGCCTAAGAAAGTATAGTAATATAAAGATTCAAGTAAAAAACATATTTGTTTTGTTTCTTTGAGACAACTGTTTTGGATAATCTTACACTCAGATGACAAACTTTAATCCAACAATAATTTCAATTATTAATTCTGAATAAAACTAATATTGTTTAGTATTCTACAATACCCCATTCAAGAAGTTTGAGAAACCTTAAACAAACTGAGAAATATATTTAATGTTGATGTGCAATCTACAAAGTTTACTGAATAGTTTAAAGACCAAAGGGTTAGAGATTCTTCACTTTGAATCATGTTTGATCTGATTTCATTATTATAATCCAAACATAAGATGTTATCTTTATGTAAAAATATATAAACCTAGATGACAAACTTTGATCCAACAATAATTTTAGTTATTGATTCTGAAAGAAAATAATAATGTTTAGTATTCCACAATACCAAAGCCTAGAATTTTGAGAAACCTTAAATCAACTTAAAGATACATTGACTGCTGTGCAATCTACAAAGTTTGCTAAATAGTTTAAAGAACAAAGGTTTTGAGATATTTTACTTTGAGCTGTGTTTGTTCTGGTTTCATTATTATATTCCTTACAAAATATTTAATCTTAATGAAAAAAATACAGTATAAACAAATAACATTGAATGCAATGACCACGAAGGGACTCGAACCCTCAATCTTCTGACCCGAAGTCAGACGCCTTATCCATTAGGCCACGTGGTCAATGTCTGTCTAAAGATTAACGCCTAAGAAAGTATAGTAATATAAAGATTCAAGTAAAAAACACATTTGTTTTGTTTCTTTGAGACAACTGTTTTGGATAATCTTACACTCAGATGACAAACTTTAATCCAACAATAATTTCAATTATTAATTCTGAATAAAACTAATATTGTTTAGTATTCTACAATACCCCATTCAAGAAGTTTGAGAAACCTTAAACAAACTGAGAAATATATTTAATGGTTGATGTGCAATCTACAAAGTTTACTGAATAGTTTAAAGACCAAAGGGTTAGAGATTCTTCACTTTGAATCATGTTTGTTCTGATTTCATTATTATAATCCAAACATAAGATGTTATCTTTATGTAAAAATATATACACCTAGATGACAAACTTTGATCCAACAATAATTTTAGTTATTGATTCTGAAAGAAAATAACAATGTTTAGTATTCCACAATACCCAAGCCTAGAATTTTGAGAAACCTTAAATCAACTTAAAGATACATTGACTGCTGTGCAATCTACAAAGTTTGCTAAATAGTTTAAAAAACAAAGGTTTTGAGATATTTTACTTTGAGCTGTGTTTGTTCTGATTTCATTATTATATTCCTTACAAAATATTTAATCTTAATGAAAAAAATACAGTATAAACAAATAACATTGAATGCAATGACCACGAAGGGACTCGAATCCTCAATCTTCTGATCCGAAGTCAGACGCCTTATCCATTAGACCACGTGGTCAATGTCTGTCCAAAGATTAACGCCTAAGAAAGTATAGTAATATAAAGATTCAAGTAAAAAACATATTTGTTTTGTTTCTTTGAGACAACTGTTTTGGATAATCTTACACTCAGATGACAAACTTTAATCCAACAATAATTTCAATTATTAATTCTGATTAAAACTAATATTGTTTAGTATTCTACAATACCCCATTCAAGAAGTTTGAGAAACCTTAAACAAACTGAGAAATATATTTAATGGTTGATGTGCAATCTACAAAGTGTACTGAATAGTTTATAGACCAAAAGGTTAGAGATTCTTCACTTTGAATCATGTTTATCTGATTTCATTATTATAATCCAAACATAAGATGTTATCTTTATCTAAAAATATATACACATAGATGTCAAACTTTGATCCAACAATAATTTTAGTTATTGATTCTGAAAGAAAATAATAATGTTTAGTATTCCACAATACCCAAGCCTAGAATTTTGAGAAACCTTAAATCAACTTAAAGATACATTGACTGCTGTGCAATCTACAAAGTTTGCTAAATAGTTTAAAGAACAAAGGTTTTGAGATATTTTACTTTGAGCTGTGTTTGTTCTGCTTTCATTATTATATTCCTTACAAAATATTTAATCTTAATGAAAAAAATACAGTATAAACAAATAACATTGAATGCAATGACCATGAAGGGACTCGAACCTTCATTCTTCTGATCCAAAGTCAGACGCCTTATCCATTAGGCCACGTGGTCAATGTCTGTCCAAACTTTAAAGCCTAAGAAAGTATAGTAATATAAAGATTCAAGTAAAAAACATATTTGTTTTGTTTCTTTGAGACAACTGTTTTGGATAATCTTACACTCAGATGACAAACTTTAATCCAACAATAATTTCAATTATTAATTCTGAATAAAACTAATATTGTTTAGTATTCTACAATACCCCATTCAAGAAGTTTGAGAAACCTTAAACAAACTGAAAAATATATTTAATGGTTGATGTGCAATCTACAAAGTTTACTGAATAGTTAAAAGACCAAAAGGTTAGAGATTCTTCACTTTGAATCATGTTTGATCTGATTTCATTATTATAATCCAAACATAAGATGTTATCTTTATCTAAAAATATATACACTTAGATGTCAAACTTTGATCCAACAATAATTTTAGTTATTGATTCTGAAAGAAAATAATAATGTTTAGTATTCCACAATACCCAAGCCTAGAATTTTGAGAAACCTTAAATCAACTTAAAGATACATTGACTGCTGTGCAATCTACAAAGTTTGCTAAATAGTTTAAAGAACAAAGGTTTTGAGATATTTTACTTTGAGCTGTGTTTGTTCTGATTTCATTATTATATTCCTTACATAATATTTAATCTTAATGAAAAAAATACAGTATAAACAAATAACATTGAATGCAATGACCACGAAGGGACTCGAATCCTCAATCTTCTGATCCGAAGTCAGACGCCTTATCCATTAGACCACGTGGTCAATGTCTGTCCAAAGATTAACGCCTAAGAAAGTATAGTAATATAAAGATTAAAGTAAAAACATATTTGTTTTGTTTCTTTGAGACAACTGTTTTGGATAATCTTACACTCAGATGACAAACTTTAATCCAACAATAATTTCAATTATTAATTCTGAATAAAACTAATATTGTTTAGTATTCTACAATACCCCATTCAAGAAGTTTGAGAAACCTTAAACAAACTGAGAAATATATTTAATGGTTGATGTGCAATCTACAAAGTTTACTGAATAGTTAAAAGACCAAAAGGTTAGAGATTCTTCACTTTGAATCATGTTTGATCTGATTTCATTATTATAATCCAAACATAAGATGTTATCTTTATCTAAAAATATATACACTTAGATGTCAAACTTTGATCCAACAATAATTTTAGTTATTGATTCTGAAAGAAAATAATAATGTTTAGTATTCCGCAATACCTAAGCCTAGAATTTTGAGAAACCTTAAATCAACTTAAAGATACATTGACTGCTGTGCAATCTACAAAGTTTGCTAAATAGTTTAAAGAACAAAGGTTTTGAGATATTTTACTTTGAGCTGTGTTTGTTCTGATTTCATTATTATATTCCTTACATAATATTTAATCTTAATGAAAAAAATACAGTATAAACAAATAACATTGAATGCAATGACCACGAAGGGACTCGAATCCACAATCTTCTGATCCGAAGTCAGACGCCTTATCCATTAGACCACGTGGTCAATGTCTGTCCAAACATTAACGCCTTAGAAAGTATAGTAATATAAAGATTCAAGTAAAAAACATATTTGTTTTGTTTCTTTGAGACAACTGTTTTGGATAATCTTACACTCAGATGACAAACTTTAATCCAACAATAATTTCAATTATTAATTCTGAATAAAACTAATATTGTTTAGTATTCTACAATACCCCATTCAAGAAGTTTGAGAAACCTTAAACAAACTGAGAAATATATTTAATGGTTGATGTGCAATCTACAAAGTTTACTGAATAGTTAAAAGACCTAAAGGTTAGAGATTCTTCACTTTGAATCATGTTTGATCTGATTTCATTATTATAATCCAAACATAAGATGTTATCTTTATCTAAAAATATATACACTTAGATGTCAAACTTTGATCCAACAATAATTTTAGTTATTTATTCTGAAAGAAAATAATAATGTTTAGTATTCCACAATACCCAAACCTAGAATTTTGAGAAACCTTAAATCAACTTAAAGATACATTGACTGCTGTGCAATCTACAAAGTTTGCTAAATAGTTTAAAGAACAAAGGTTTTGAGATATTTTACTTTGAGCTGTGTTTGTTCTGATTTCATTATTATATTCCTTACATAATATTTAATCTTAATGAAAAAAATACAGTATAAACAAATAACATTGAATGCAATGACCACGAAGGGATTCGAATCCTCAATCTTCTGATCCGAAGTCAGACGCCTTATCCATTAGACCACGTGGTCAATGTCTGTCCAAAGATTAACGCCTAAGAAAGTATAGTAATATAAAGATTCAAGTAAAAAACATATTTGTTTTGTTTCTTTGAGACAACTGTTTTGGATAATCTTACACTCAGATGACAAACTTTAATCCAACAATAATTTCAATTATTAATTCAGAATAAAACTAATATTGTTTAGTATTCTACAATACCCCATTCAAGAAGTTTGAGAAACCTTAAACAAACTGAGAAATATATTTAATGGTTGATGTGCAATCTACAAAGTTTACTGAATAGTTTAAAGACCAAAGGGTTAGAGATTCTTCACTTTGAATCATGTTTGTTCTGATTTCATTATTATAATCCAAACATAAGATGTTATCTTTATGTAAAAATATATACACCTAGATGACAAACTTTGATCCAACAATAATTTTAGTTATTGATTCTGAAAGAAAATAACAATGTTTAGTATTCCACAATACCCAAGCATAGAATTTTGAGAAACCTTAAATCAACTTAAAGATACATTGACTGCTGTGCAATCTACAAAGTTTGCTAAATAGTTTAAAGAACAAAGGATTTGAGATATTTTACTTTGAGCTGTGTTTGTTCTGATTTCATTATTATATTCCTTACAAAATATTTAATCTTAATGAAAAAAATACAGTATAAACAAATAACATTGAATGCAATGACCACGAAGGGACTCGAATCCTCAATCTTCTGATCCGAAGTCAGACGCCTTATCCATTAGACCACGTGGTCAATGTCTGTCCAAAGATTAACGCCTAAGAAAGTATAGTAATATAAAGATTCAAGTAAAAAACATATTTGTTTTGTTTCTTTGAGACAACTGTTTTGGATAATCTTACACTCAGATGACAAACTTTAATCCAACAATAATTTCAATTATTAATTCTGAATAAAACTAATATTGTTTAGTATTCTACAATACCCCATTCAAGAAGTTTGAGAAACCTTAAACAAACTGAGAAATATATTTAATGTTGATGTGCAATCTACAAAGTTTACTGAATAGTTTAAAGACCAAAGGGTTAGAGATTCTTCACTTTGAATCATGTTTGATCTGATTTCATTATTATAATCCAAACATAAGATGTTATCTTTATGTAAAAATATATAAACCTAGATGACAAACTTTGATCCAACAATAATTTTAGTTATTGATTCTGAAAGAAAATAATAATGTTTAGTATTCCACAATACCAAAGCCTAGAATTTTGAGAAACCTTAAATCAACTTAAAGATACATTGACTGCTGTGCAATCTACAAAGTTTGCTAAATAGTTTAAAGAACAAAGGTTTTGAGATATTTTACTTTGAGCTGTGTTTGTTCTGGTTTCATTATTATATTCCTTACAAAATATTTAATCTTAATGAAAAAAATACAGTATAAACAAATAACATTGAATGCAATGACCACGAAGGGACTCGAACCCTCAATCTTCTGACCCGAAGTCAGACGCCTTATCCATTAGGCCACGTGGTCAATGTCTGTCTAAAGATTAACGCCTAAGAAAGTATAGTAATATAAAGATTCAAGTAAAAAACACATTTGTTTTGTTTCTTTGAGACAACTGTTTTGGATAATCTTACACTCAGATGACAAACTTTAATCCAACAATAATTTCAATTATTAATTCTGAATAAAACTAATATTGTTTAGTATTCTACAATACCCCATTCAAGAAGTTTGAGAAACCTTAAACAAACTGAGAAATATATTTAATGGTTGATGTGCAATCTACAAAGTTTACTGAATAGTTTAAAGACCAAAGGTTAGAGATTCTTCACTTTGAATCATGTTTGTTCTGATTTCATTATTATAATCCAAACATAAGATGTTATCTTTATGTAAAAATATATACACCTAGATGACAAACTTTGATCCAACAATAATTTTAGTTATTGATTCTGAAAGAAAATAACAATGTTTAGTATTCCACAATACCCAAGCCTAGAATTTTGAGAAACCTTAAATCAACTTAAAGATACATTGACTGCTGTGCAATCTACAAAGTTTGCTAAATAGTTTAAAAAACAAAGGTTTTGAGATATTTTACTTTGAGCTGTGTTTGTTCTGATTTCATTATTATATTCCTTACAAAATATTTAATCTTAATGAAAAAAATACAGTATAAACAAATAATATTGAATGCAATGACCACGAAGGGACTCGAACCTTCAATCTTCTGATCCAAAGTCAGACGCCTTATCCATTAGGCCACGTGGTCAATGTCTGTCCAAACTTTAAAGCCTAAGAAAGTATAGTAATATAAAGATTCAAGTAAAAAACATATTTGTTTTGTTTCTTTGAGACAACTGTTTTGGATAATCTTACACTCAGATGACAAACTTTAATCCAACAATAATTTCAATTATTAATTCTGAATAAAACTAATATTGTTTAGTATTCTACAATACCCCATTCAAGAAGTTTGAGAAACCTTAAACAAACTGAGAAATATATTTAATGGTTGATGTGCAATCTACAAAGTTTACTGAATAGTTAAAAGACCAAAAGGTTAGAGATTCTTCACTTTGAATCATGTTTGATCTGATTTCATTATTATAATCCAAACATAAGATGTTATCTTTATCTAAAAATATATACACTTAGATGTCAAACTTTGATCCAACAATAATTTTAGTTATTGATTCTGAAAGAAAATAATAATGTTTAGTATTCCACAATACCCAAGCCTAGAATTTTGAGAAAACTTAAATCAACTTAAAGATACATTGACTGCTGTGCAATCTACAAAGTTTGCTAAATAGTTTAAAGAACAAAGGTTTTGAGATATTTTACTTTGAGCTGTGTTTGTTCTGATTTCATTATTATATTCCTTACAAAATATTTAATCTTAATGAAAAAAATACAGTATAAACAAATAACATTGAATGCAATGACCACGAAGGGACTCAAATCCTCAATCTTCTGATCCGAAGTCAGACGCCTTATCCATTAGACCACGTGGTCAATGTCTGTCCAAAGATTAACGCCTAAGAAAGTATAGTAATATAAAGATTCAAGTAAAAAACATATTTGTTTTGTTTCTTTGAGACAACTGTTTTGGATAATCTTACACTCAGATGACAAACTTTAATCCAACAATAATTTCAATTATTAATTCTGATTAAAACTAATATTGTTTAGTATTCTACAATACCCCATTCAAGAAGTTTGAGAAACCTTAAACAAACTGAGAAATATATTTAATGGTTGATGTGCAATCTACAAAGTGTACTGAATAGTTTATAGACCAAAAGGTTAGAGATTCTTCACTTTGAATCATGTTTGATCTGATTTCATTATTATAATCCAAACATAAGATGTTATCTTTATCTAAAAATATATACACATAGATGTCAAACTTTGATCCAACAATAATTTTAGTTATTGATTCTGAAAGAAAATAATAATGTTTAGTATTCCACAATACCCAAGCCTAGAATTTTGAGAAACCTTAAATCAACTTAAAGATACATTGACTGCTGTGCAATCTACAAAGTTTGCTAAATAGTTTAAAGAACAAAGGTTTTGAGATATTTTACTTTGAGCTGTGTTTGTTCTGCTTTCATTATTATATTCCTTACAAAATATTTAATCTTAATGAAAAAAATACAGTATAAACAAATAACATTGAATGCAATGACCATGAAGGGACTCGAACCTTCAATCTTCTGATCCAAAGTCAGACGCCTTATCCATTAGGCCACGTGGTCAATGTCTGTCCAAACTTTAAAGCCTAAGAAAGTATAGTAATATAAAGATTCAAGTAAAAAACATATTTGTTTTGTTTCTTTGAGACAACTGTTTTGGATAATCTTACACTCAGATGACAAACTTTAATCCAACAATAATTTCAATTATTAATTCTGAATAAAACTAATATTGTTTAGTATTCTACAATACCCCATTCAAGAAGTTTGAGAAACCTTAAACAAACTGAAAAATATATTTAATGGTTGATGTGCAATCTACAAAGTTTACTGAATAGTTAAAAGACCAAAAGGTTAGAGATTCTTCACTTTGAATCATGTTTGATCTGATTTCATTATTATAATCCAAACATAAGATGTTATCTTTATCTAAAAATATATACACTTAGATGTCAAACTTTGATCCAACAATAATTTTAGTTATTGATTCTGAAAGAAAATAATAATGTTTAGTATTCCACAATACCCAAGCCTAGAATTTTGAGAAACCTTAAATCAACTTAAAGATACATTGACTGCTGTGCAATCTACAAAGTTTGCTAAATAGTTTAAAGAACAAAGGTTTTGAGATATTTTACTTTGAGCTGTGTTTGTTCTGATTTCATTATTATATTCCTTACATAATATTTAATCTTAATGAAAAAAATACAGTATAAACAAATAACATTGAATGCAATGACCACGAAGGGACTCGAATCCTCAATCTTCTGATCCGAAGTCAGACGCCTTATCCATTAGACCACGTGGTCAATGTCTGTCTAAAGATTAACGCCTAAGAAAGTATAGTAATATAAAGATTAAAGTAAAAACATATTTGTTTTGTTTCTTTGAGACAACTGTTTTGGATAATCTTACACTCAGATGACAAACTTTAATCCAACAATAATTTCAATTATTAATTCTGAATAAAACTAATATTGTTTAGTATTCTACAATACCCCATTCAAGAAGTTTGAGAAACCTTAAACAAACTGAGAAATATATTTAATGGTTGATGTGCAATCTACAAAGTTTACTGAATAGTTAAAAGACCAAAAGGTTAGAGATTCTTCACTTTGAATCATGTTTGATCTGATTTCATTATTATAATCCAAACATAAGATGTTATCTTTATCTAAAAATATATACACTTAGATGTCAAACTTTGATCCAACAATAATTTTAGTTATTGATTCTGAAAGAAAATAATAATGTTTAGTATTCCGCAATACCTAAGCCTAGAATTTTGAGAAACCTTAAATCAACTTAAAGATACATTGACTGCTGTGCAATCTACAAAGTTTGCTAAATAGTTTAAAGAACAAAGGTTTTGAGATATTTTACTTTGAGCTGTGTTTGTTCTGATTTCATTATTATATTCCTTACATAATATTTAATCTTAATGAAAAAAATACAGTATAAACAAATAACATTGAATGCAATGACCACGAAGGGACTCGAATCCACAATCTTCTGATCTGAAGTCAGACGCCTTATCCATTAGACCACGTGGTCAATGTCTGTCCAAACATTAACGCCTTAGAAAGTATAGTAATATAAAGATTCAAGTAAAAAACATATTTGTTTTGTTTCTTTGAGACAACTGTTTTGGATAATCTTACACTCAGATGACAAACTTTAATCCAACAATAATTTCAATTATTAATTCTGAATAAAACTAATATTGTTTAGTATTCTACAATACCCCATTCAAGAAGTTTGAGAAACCTTAAACAAACTGAGAAATATATTTAATGGTTGATGTGCAATCTACAAAGTTTACTGAATAGTTAAAAGACCTAAAGGTTAGAGATTCTTCACTTTGAATCATGTTTGATCTGATTTCATTATTATAATCCAAACATAAGATGTTATCTTTATCTAAAAATATATACACTTAGATGTCAAACTTTGATCCAACAATAATTTTAGTTATTTATTCTGAAAGAAAATAATAATGTTTAGTATTCCACAATACCCAAACCTAGAATTTTGAGAAACCTTAAATCAACTTAAAGATACATTGACTGCTGTGCAATCTACAAAGTTTGCTAAATAGTTTAAAGAACAAAGGTTTTGAGATATTTTACTTTGAGCTGTGTTTGTTCTGATTTCATTATTATATTCCTTACATAATATTTAATCTTAATGAAAAAAATACAGTATAAACAAATAACATTGAATGCAATGACCACGAAGGGATTCGAATCCTCAATCTTCTGATCCGAAGTCAGACGCCTTATCCATTAGACCACGTGGTCAATGTCTGTCCAAAGATTAACGCCTAAGAAAGTATAGTAATATAAAGATTCAAGTAAAAAACATATTTGTTTTGTTTCTTTGAGACAACTGTTTTGGATAATCTTACACTCAGATGACAAACTTTAATCCAACAATAATTTCAATTATTAATTCAGAATAAAACTAATATTGTTTAGTATTCTACAATACCCCATTCAAGAAGTTTGAGAAACCTTAAACAAACTGAGAAATATATTTAATGGTTGATGTGCAATCTACAAAGTTTACTGAATAGTTTAAAGACCAAAGGGTTAGAGATTCTTCACTTTGAATCATGTTTGTTCTGATTTCATTATTATAATCCAAACATAAGATGTTATCTTTATGTAAAAATATATACACCTAGATGACAAACTTTGATCCAACAATAATTTTAGTTATTGATTCTGAAAGAAAATAACAATGTTTAGTATTCCACAATACCCAAGCATAGAATTTTGAGAAACCTTAAATCAACTTAAAGATACATTGACTGCTGTGCAATCTACAAAGTTTGCTAAATAGTTTAAAAAACAAAGGATTTGAGATATTTTACTTTGAGCTGTGTTTGTTCTGATTTCATTATTATATTCCTTACAAAATATTTAATCTTAATGAAAAAAATACAGTATAAACAAATAACATTGAATGCAATGACCACGAAGGGACTCGAATCCTCAATCTTCTGATCCGAAGTCAGACGCCTTATCCATTAGACCACGTGGTCAATGTCTGTCCAAAGATTAACGCCTAAGAAAGTATAGTAATATAAAGATTCAAGTAAAAAACATATTTGTTTTGTTTCTTTGAGACAACTGTTTTGGATAATCTTACACTCAGATGACAAACTTTAATCCAACAATAATTTCAATTATTAATTCTGAATAAAACTAATATTGTTTAGTATTCTACAATACCCCATTCAAGAAGTTTGAGAAACCTTAAACAAACTGAGAAATATATTTAATGTTGATGTGCAATCTACAAAGTTTACTGAATAGTTTAAAGACCAAAGGGTTAGAGATTCTTCACTTTGAATCATGTTTGATCTGATTTCATTATTATAATCCAAACATAAGATGTTATCTTTATGTAAAAATATATAAACCTAGATGACAAACTTTGATCCAACAATAATTTTAGTTATTGATTCTGAAAGAAAATAATAATGTTTAGTATTCCACAATACCAAAGCCTAGAATTTTGAGAAACCTTAAATCAACTTAAAGATACATTGACTGCTGTGCAATCTACAAAGTTTGCTAAATAGTTTAAAGAACAAAGGTTTTGAGATATTTTACTTTGAGCTGTGTTTGTTCTGGTTTCATTATTATATTCCTTACAAAATATTTAATCTTAATGAAAAAAATACAGTATAAACAAATAACATTGAATGCAATGACCACGAAGGGACTCGAACCCTCAATCTTCTGACCCGAAGTCAGACGCCTTATCCATTAGGCCACGTGGTCAATGTCTGTCTAAAGATTAACGCCTAAGAAAGTATAGTAATATAAAGATTCAAGTAAAAAACACATTTGTTTTGTTTCTTTGAGACAACTGTTTTGGATAATCTTACACTCAGATGACAAACTTTAATCCAACAATAATTTCAATTATTAATTCTGAATAAAACTAATATTGTTTAGTATTCTACAATACCCCATTCAAGAAGTTTGAGAAACCTTAAACAAACTGAGAAATATATTTAATGGTTGATGTGCAATCTATAAAGTTTACTGAATAGTTTAAAGACCAAAGGGTTAGAGATTCTTCACTTTGAATCATGTTTGTTCTGATTTCATTATTATAATCCAAACATAAGATGTTATCTTTATGTAAAAATATATACACCTAGATGACAAACTTTGATCCAACAATAATTTTAGTTATTGATTCTGAAAGAAAATAACAATGTTTAGTATTCCACAATACCCAAGCCTAGAATTTTGAGAAACCTTAAATCAACTTAAAGATACATTGACTGCTGTGCAATCTACAAAGTTTGCTAAATAGTTTAAAAAACAAAGGTTTTGAGATATTTTACTTTGAGCTGTGTTTGTTCTGATTTCATTATTATATTCCTTACAAAATATTTAATCTTAATGAAAAAAATACAGTATAAACAAATAATATTGAATGCAATGACCACGAAGGGACTCGAACCTTCAATCTTCTGATCCAAAGTCAGACGCCTTATCCATTAGGCCACGTGGTCAATGTCTGTCCAAACTTTAAAGCCTAAGAAAGTATAGTAATATAAAGATTCAAGTAAAAAACATATTTGTTTTGTTTCTTTGAGACAACTGTTTTGGATAATCTTACACTCAGATGACAAACTTTAATCCAACAATAATTTCAATTATTAATTCTGAATAAAACTAATATTGTTTAGTATTCTACAATACCCCATTCAAGAAGTTTGAGAAACCTTAAACAAACTGAGAAATATATTTAATGGTTGATGTGCAATCTACAAAGTTTACTGAATAGTTAAAAGACCAAAAGGTTAGAGATTCTTCACTTTGAATCATGTTTGATCTGATTTCATTATTATAATCCAAACATAAGATGTTATCTTTATCTAAAAATATATACACTTAGATGTCAAACTTTGATCCAACAATAATTTTAGTTATTGATTCTGAAAGAAAATAATAATGTTTAGTATTCCACAATACCCAAGCCTAGAATTTTGAGAAAACTTAAATCAACTTAAAGATACATTGACTGCTGTGCAATCTACAAAGTTTGCTAAATAGTTTAAAGAACAAAGGTTTTGAGATATTTTACTTTGAGCTGTGTTTGTTCTGATTTCATTATTATATTCCTTACAAAATATTTAATCTTAATGAAAAAAATACAGTATAAACAAATAACATTGAATGCAATGACCACGAAGGGGCTCGAACCCTCAATCTTCTGATCCGAAGTCAGATGCCTTATCCATTAGGCCACGTGGTCAATGTCTGTGCAAAGTTTAACGCCTAAGAAAGTATAGTAATATAAAGATTCAAGTAAAAAACATATTTGTTTTGTTTCTTTGAGACAACTGTTTTGGATAATCTTACACTCAGATGACAAACTTTAATCCAACAATAATTTCAATTATTAATTCTGAATAAAACTAATATTGTTTAGTATTCTACAATACCCCATTCAAGAAGTTTGAGAAACCTTAAACAAACTGAGAAATATATTTAATGGTTGATGTGCAATCTACAAAGTTTACTGAATAGTTAAAAGACCAAAAGGTTAGAGATTCTTCACTTTGAATCATGTTTGATCTGATTTCATTATTATAATCCAAACATAAGATGTTATCTTTATCTAAAAATATATACACTTAGATGTCAAACTTTGATCCAACAATAATTTTAGTTATTGATTCTGAAAGAAAATAATAATGTTTAGTATTCCACAATACCCAAGCCTAGAATTTTGAGAAACCTTAAATCAACTTAAAGATACATTGACTGCTGTGCAATCTACAAAGTTTGCTAAATAGTTTAAAGAACAAAGGTTTTGAGATATTTTACTTTGAGCTGTGTTTGTTCTGCTTTCATTATTATATTCCTTACAAAATATTTAATCTTAATGAAAAAAATACAGTATAAACAAATAACATTGAATGCAATGACCATGAAGGGACTCGAACCTTCAATCTTCTGATCCAAAGTCAGACGCCTTATCCATTAGGCCACGTGGTCAATGTCTGTCCAAACTTTGAAGCCTAAGAAAGTATAGTAATATAAAGATTCAAGTAAAAAACATATTTGTTTTGTTTCTTTGAGACAACTGTTTTGGATAATCTTACACTCAGATGACAAACTTTAATCCAACAATAATTTCAATTATTAATTCTGAATAAAACTAATATTGTTTAGTGTTCTACAATACCCCATTCAAGAAGTTTGAGAAACCTTAAACAAACTGAAAAATATATTTAATGGTTGATGTGCAATCTACAAAGTTTACTGAATAGTTAAAAGACCAAAAGGTTAGAGATTCTTCACTTTGATTCATGTTTGATCTGATTTCATTATTATAATCCAAACATAAGATGTTATCTTTATCTAAAAATATATACACTTAGATGTCAAACTTTGATCCAACAATAATTTTAGTTATTGATTCTGAAAGAAAATAATAATGTTTAGTATTCCACAATACCCAAGCCTAGAATTTTGAGAAACCTTAAATCAACTTAAAGATACATTGACTGCTGTGCAATCTACAAAGTTTGCTAAATAGTTTAAAGAACAAAGGTTTTGAGATATTTTACTTTGAGCTGTGTTTGTTCTGATTTCATTATTATATTCCTTACATAATATTTAATCTTAATGAAAAAAATACAGTATAAACAAATAACATTGAATGCAATGACCACGAAGGGACTCGAATCCACAATCTTCTGACCTGAAGTCAGACGCCTTATCCATTAGACCACGTGGTCAATGTCTATCCAAACATTAACGCCTTAGAAAGTATAGTAATATAAAGATTCAAGTAAAAAACATATTTGTTTTGTTTCTTTGAGACAACTGTTTTGGATAATCTTACACTCAGATGACAAACTTTAATCCAACAATAATTTCAATTATTAATTCTGAATAAAACTAATATTGTTTAGTATTCTACAATACCCCATTCAAGAAGTTTGAGAAACCTTAAACAAACTGAGAAATATATTTAATGGTTGATGTGCAATCTACAAAGTTTACTGAATAGTTAAAAGACCTAAAGGTTAGAGATTCTTCACTTTGAATCATGTTTGATCTGATTTCATTATTATAATCCAAACATAAGATGTTATCTTTATCTAAAAATATATACACTTAGATGTCAAACTTTGATCCAACAATAATTTTAGTTATTTATTCTGAAAGAAAATAATAATGTTTAGTATTCCACAATACCCAAGCCTAGAATTTTGAGAAACCTTAAATCAACTTAAAGATACATTGACTGCTGTGCAATCTACAAAGTTTGCTAAATAGTTTAAAGAACAAAGGTTTTGAGATATTTTACTTTGAGCTGTGTTTGTTCTGATTTCATTATTATATTCCTTACATAATATTTAATCTTAATGAAAAAAATACAGTATAAACAAATAACATTGAATGCAATGACCACGAAGGGATTCGAATCCTCAATCTTCTGATCCGAAGTCAGACGCCTTATCCATTAGACCACGTGGTCAATGTCTGTCCAAAGATTAACGCCTAAGAAAGTATAGTAATATAAAGATTCAAGTAAAAAACATATTTGTTTTGTTTCTTTGAGACAACTGTTTTGGATAATCTTACACTCAGATGACAAACTTTAATCCAACAATAATTTCAATTATTAATTCAGAATAAAACTAATATTGTTTAGTATTCTACAATACCCCATTCAAGAAGTTTGAGAAACCTTAAACAAACTGAGAAATATATTTAATGGTTGATGTGCAATCTACAAAGTTTACTGAATAGTTTAAAGACCAAAGGGTTAGAGATTCTTCACTTTGAATCATGTTTGTTCTGATTTCATTATTATAATCCAAACATAAGATGTTATCTTTATGTAAAAATATATACACCTAGATGACAAACTTTGATCCAACAATAATTTTAGTTATTGATTCTGAAAGAAAATAACAATGTTTAGTATTCCACAATACCCAAGCATAGAATTTTGAGAAACCTTAAATCAACTTAAAGATACATTGACTGCTGTGCAATCTACAAAGTTTGCTAAATAGTTTAAAGAACAAAGGTTTTGAGATATTTTACTTTGAGCTGTGTTTGTTCTGATTTCATTATTATATTCCTTACAAAATATTTAATCTTAATGAAAAAAATACAGTATAAACAAATAACATTGAATGCAATGACCACGAAGGGACTCGAATCCTCAATCTTCTGATCCGAAGTCAGACGCCTTATCCATTAGACCACGTGGTCAATGTCTGTCCAAAGATTAACGCCTAAGAAAGTATAGTAATATAAAGATTCAAGTAAAAAACATATTTGTTTTGTTTCTTTGAGACAACTGTTTTGGATAATCTTACACTCAGATGACAAACTTTAATCCAACAATAATTTCAATTATTAATTCTGAATAAAACTAATATTGTTTAGTATTCTACAATACCCCATTCAAGAAGTTTGAGAAACCTTAAACAAACTGAGAAATATATTTAATGTTGATGTGCAATCTACAAAGTTTACTGAATAGTTTAAAGACCAAAGGGTTAGAGATTCTTCACTTTGAATCATGTTTGATCTGATTTCATTATTATAATCCAAACATAAGATGTTATCTTTATGTAAAAATATATAAACCTAGATGACAAACTTTGATCCAACAATAATTTTAGTTATTGATTCTGAAAGAAAATAATAATGTTTAGTATTCCACAATACCCAAGCCTAGAATTTTGAGAAACCTTAAATCAACTTAAAGATACATTGACTGCTGTGCAATCTACAAAGTTTGCTAAATAGTTTAAAGAACAAAGGTTTTGAGATATTTTACTTTGAGCTGTGTTTGTTCTGGTTTCATTATTATATTCCTTACAAAATATTTAATCTTAATGAAAAAAATACAGTATAAACAAATAACATTGAATGCAATGACCACGAAGGGACTCGAACCCTCAATCTTCTGACCCGAAGTCAGACGCCTTATCCATTAGGCCACGTGGTCAATGTCTGTCTAAAGATTAACGCCTAAGAAAGTATAGTAATATAAAGATTCAAGTAAAAAACACATTTGTTTTGTTTCTTTGAGACAACTGTTTTGGATAATCTTACACTCAGATGACAAACTTTAATCCAACAATAATTTCAATTATTAATTCTGAATAAAACTAATATTGTTTAGTATTCTACAATACCCCATTCAAGAAGTTTGAGAAACCTTAAACAAACTGAGAAATATATTTAATGTTGATGTGCAATCTACAAAGTTTACTGAATAGTTTAAAGACCAAAGGGTTAGAGATTCTTCACTTTGAATCATGTTTGATCTGATTTCATTATTATAATCCAAACATAAGATGTTATCTTTATGTAAAAATATATAAACCTAGATGACAAACTTTGATCCAACAATAATTTTAGTTATTGATTCTGAAAGAAAATAATAATGTTTAGTATTCCACAATACCCAAGCCTAGAATTTTGAGAAACCTTAAATCAACTTAAAGATACATTGACTGCTGTGCAATCTACAAAGTTTGCTAAATAGTTTAAAGAACAAAGGTTTTGAGATATTTTACTTTGAGCTGTGTTTGTTCTGGTTTCATTATTATATTCCTTACAAAATATTTAATCTTAATGAAAAAAATACAGTATAAACAAATAACATTGAATGCAATGACCACGAAGGGACTCGAACCCTCAATCTTCTGACCCGAAGTCAGACGCCTTATCCATTAGGCCACGTGGTCAATGTCTGTCTAAAGATTAACGCCTAAGAAAGTATAGTAATATAAAGATTCAAGTAAAAAACACATTTGTTTTGTTTCTTTGAGACAACTGTTTTGGATAATCTTACACTCAGATGACAAACTTTAATCCAACAATAATTTCAATTATTAATTCTGAATAAAACTAATATTGTTTAGTATTCTACAATACCCCATTCAAGAAGTTTGAGAAACCTTAAACAAACTGAGAAATATATTTAATGGTTGATGTGCAATCTACAAAGTTTACTGAATAGTTTAAAGACCAAAGGGTTAGAGATTCTTCACTTTGAATCATGTTTGTTCTGATTTCATTATTATAATCCAAACATAAGATGTTATCTTTATGTAAAAATATATACACCTAGATGACAAACTTTGATCCAACAATAATTTTAGTTATTGATTCTGAAAGAAAATAACAATGTTTAGTATTCCACAATACCCAAGCCTAGAATTTTGAGAAACCTTAAATCAACTTAAAGATACATTGACTGCTGTGCAATCTACAAAGTTTGCTAAATAGTTTAAAAAACAAAGGTTTTGAGATATTTTACTTTGAGCTGTGTTTGTTCTGATTTCATTATTATATTCCTTACAAAATATTTAATCTTAATGAAAAAAATACAGTATAAACAAATAACATTGAATGCAATGACCACGAAGGGACTCGAATCCTCAATCTTCTGATCCGAAGTCAGACGCCTTATCCATTAGACCACGTGGTCAATGTCTGTCCAAAGATTAACGCCTAAGAAAGTATAGTAATATAAAGATTCAAGTAAAAAACATATTTGTTTTGTTTCTTTGAGACAACTGTTTTGGATAATCTTACACTCAGATGACAAACTTTAATCCAACAATAATTTCAATTATTAATTCTGATTAAAACTAATATTGTTTAGTATTCTACAATACCCCATTCAAGAAGTTTGAGAAACCTTAAACAAACTGAGAAATATATTTAATGGTTGATGTGCAATCTACAAAGTTTACTGAATAGTTTATAGACCAAAAGGTTAGAGATTCTTCACTTTGAATCATGTTTGATCTGATTTCATTATTATAATCCAAACATAAGATGTTATCTTTATCTAAAAATATATACACATAGATGTCAAACTTTGATCCAACAATAATTTTAGTTATTGATTCTGAAAGAAAATAATAATGTTTAGTATTCCACAATACCCAAGCCTAGAATTTTGAGAAACCTTAAATCAACTTAAAGATACATTGACTGCTGTGCAATCTACAAAGTTTGCTAAATAGTTTAAAGAACAAAGGTTTTGAGATATTTTACTTTGAGCTGTGTTTGTTCTGCTTTCATTATTATATTCCTTACAAAATATTTAATCTTAATGAAAAAAATACAGTATAAACAAATAACATTGAATGCAATGACCACGAAGGGACTCGAACCTTCAATCTTCTGATCCAAAGTCAGACGCCTTATCCATTAGGCCACGTGGTCAATGTCTGTCCAAACTTTAAAGCCTAAGAAAGTATAGTAATATAAAGATTCAAGTAAAAAACATATTTGTTTTGTTTCTTTGAGACAACTGTTTTGGATAATCTTACACTCAGATGACAAACTTTAATCCAACAATAATTTCAATTATTAATTCTGAATAAAACTAATATTGTTTAGTATTCTACAATACCCCATTCAAGAAGTTTGAGAAACCTTAAACAAACTGAGAAATATATTTAATGGTTGATGTGCAATCTACAAAGTTTACTGAATAGTTAAAAGACCAAAAGGTTAGAGATTCTTCACTTTGAATCATGTTTGATCTGATTTCATTATTATAATCCAAACATAAGATGTTATCTTTATCTAAAAATATATACACTTAGATGTCAAACTTTGATCCAACAATAATTTTAGTTATTGATTCTGAAAGAAAATAATAATGTTTAGTATTCCACAATACCCAAGCCTAGAATTTTGAGAAAACTTAAATCAACTTAAAGATACATTGACTGCTGTGCAATCTACAAAGTTTGCTAAATAGTTTAAAGAACAAAGGTTTTGAGATATTTTACTTTGAGCTGTGTTTGTTCTGATTTCATTATTATATTCCTTACAAAATATTTAATCTTAATGAAAAAAATACAGTATAAACAAATAACATTGAATGCAATGACCACGAAGGGACTCAAATCCTCAATCTTCTGATCCGAAGTCAGACGCCTTATCCATTAGACCACGTGGTCAATGTCTGTCCAAAGATTAACACCTAAGAAAGTATAGTAATATAAAGATTCAAGTAAAAAACATATTTGTTTTGTTTCTTTGAGACAACTGTTTTGGATAATCTTACACTCAGATGACAAACTTTAATCCAACAATAATTTCAATTATTAATTCTGAATAAAACTAATATTGTTTAGTATTCTACAATACCCCATTCAAGAAGTTTGAGAAACCTTAAACAAACTGAGAAATATATTTAATGGTTGATGTGCAATCTACAAAGTTTACTGAATAGTTAAAAGACCTAAAGGTTAGAGATTCTTCACTTTGAATCATGTTTGATCTGATTTCATTATTATAATCCAAACATAAGATGTTATCTTTATCTAAAAATATATACACTTAGATGTCAAACTTTGATCCAACAATAATTTTAGTTATTTATTCTGAAAGAAAATAATAATGTTTAGTATTCCACAATACCCAAGCCTAGAATTTTGAGAAACCTTCAATCAACTTAAAGATACATTGACTGCTGTGCAATCTACAAAGTTTGCTAAATAGTTTAAAGAACAAAGGTTTTGAGATATTTTACTTTGAGCTGTGTTTGTTCTGATTTCATTATTATATTCCTTACATAATATTTAATCTTAATGAAAAAAATACAGTATAAACAAATAACATTGAATGCAATGACCACGAAGGGACTCGAATCCACAATCTTCTGACCTGAAGTCAGACGCCTTATCCATTAGACCACGTGGTCAATGTCTATCCAAACATTAACGCCTTAGAAAGTATAGTAATATAAAGATTCAAGTAAAAAACATATTTGTTTTGTTTCTTTGAGACAACTGTTTTGGATAATCTTACACTCAGATGACAAACTTTAATCCAACAATAATTTCAATTATTAATTCTGAATAAAACTAATATTGTTTAGTATTCTACAATACCCCATTCAAGAAGTTTGAGAAACCTTAAACAAACTGAGAAATATATTTAATGGTTGATGTGCAATCTACAAAGTTTACTGAATAGTTTAAAGACCAAAGGGTTAGAGATTCTTCACTTTGAATCATGTTTGATCTGATTTCATTATTATAATCCAAACATAAGATGTTATCTTTATGTAAAAATATATAAACCTAGATGACAAACTTTGATCCAACAATAATTTTA